>NC_073305.1:82969125-83269125 GCF_027595985.1 Sorex araneus
TGTTACTGGTTTTTGCATATCAAATACGCCACGGGTAGCTTGCCAGGCTCTGCCATGTGGGTAGGATATTCTCAGTAGCTTGCCGGGCTCTCTGAGAGGGAGGGAGGAATCAAACCTGGGTCAGCCACATGGAAGGCAAACACCCTACTCGCTGTTCTATTGTTATATAGAAATAATAAAGGGTGGGGGTACACATAGGTGGGGATGAACATTGCCATGACAACACACAGAGGTAAAGCCACTCCTTTAGGGGAAGTTCTAGGGAATTAACTTAAGGACAAAATCTCATTTGAGGGTTCAGCACTCCAGATTATAAGGAGATCTGCACAAGGGCGGGATTCCATCCAGGGTGTATTGCTTTATCCTTTCCTCAGCTAGTAATCCATTTAAACAATCATAGTAAATTTACTTCTTATAATATTTCTAGTCACTTTGTATAAACATAGGAGATATATTAAGCTTGACTCTTCCTGGGGACATCTCACTATGTATTCCAGAATACAGTCCTCAGGTCAGGTTCGTCTTTCCTAACCCCAGCAGGGTCCTTATTCAGTTACTTTTTTTTTTTTTGGCTCATGAGACAATTTATCCATGGCCATGCTCTTAACTTATTATATATTTACAGCACTTAGCTTGTCCATTTCTGATGCCACGGTAGCTTACAGTTTTCCCTGGGTCCATCCAGTCCCATTGTCAGGACCCTCCTTTGGGGGTGTTAGGAAGTAAGGGAAACTGAGACTTAAGTCAAGTAAATATGATGGATACCCAGGAGTAAATATCAATTAACTACTATGCTACAAAAGCATAGCATTGACTGTCTTCCTGTGTCTATACAAAAAGACTATTGTTAAATATATCATGCAAATAACATAAAGGAAAGAGAAAAACAATGTAGGATTATTAGTGCTTGATGGAATTGAGTGTGACTCAGGGGCACTGTTGTAGGAGTAACACAATAAGCCTAAGCTTTCTGTGGGAGGAACAGGGACAACTCAATGTTATCCAACATTTCATCTATAAATATGAACAGAATAGAACAAAGTGATGAACTTGTCCTGATTGTTAAGTTTTTGGACAGAGGGGAGCTAAGATGAGAAAGGATCCTTGTCTAGGAGTTGTTTTTTCTCATTTCTCTGGGAGAATTTCACATCTGTGCAAATGAAAACATTTAGCCTTGAGTCTGTTGCGAGCAGATAGACGTGGGGTGGTGGTGGTGGTAATGATTTGGGGGGAAGGTATTAGAAGGACAAAGAAACTGCCTAGTTGTCATCCGGAAAGTAGTCCAGAGATAACAATCTTTTGAGAAGAAAATAGTCTTTTGGACATGAAGAAAATGAAGCATCCCTAAATACAGAAATGAGGTACTGTCTAGAGAAAAGTGGATCAACCCTTCTGTTTAGAAAAAAGGAAATTTTAAGAGATGTTAAAGGTCATAATAATAATATGAAAAAGACCTGGGAAAAATCTAAAATCTGACTCCTTGAAAATGCCTTAACAACAAACTTTTACTTGAAGTGAGGCATTCAGTTTAGAAACAAAAACAAGTGTAAACCCACCTTTGTAAAGCCATGTGTCATCCATTCAGCTCGGTATCTTAACCTGCAATGCACACTCTCAATTTTTTCCCCGCCAGAGAAGCCTGTGGTCTCTCTTGAATGCATCCATCTCTTTCTTTCGCTATCACCCCTTTCCTTTTCCCTCTCTCATTTTTCTCTCTCTTCTTTTTCTCCCTCTCTCTCCTCTCTCTTTCTCTGACTCTCTATCCTCCTCCTCCTCCTCCTCCTCCTCCTCCTCCTCCTCCTCCTCCTCCTCCTCATCATCATCATCATCATCATCATCATCATCCTGTTGACTGTTGAATTTCTTGAATGGTCTCATTAATGTCTCCATTCATCTTAGCCCTGAGATTTTAGAAGCCTCTCTTTACTCTCCTTCTCAACAATGCCACATTGGACGCACTTTCAGGGTCAGTGGAATGAGACCCAGCATTGTTACTGCTTTTGGCATATGAATACGCCATGGGGAGTTTTTGAGGCTCTCCCACATGGGCAGGAAATGCTCAGTAGCTTGCCAGGTTCTCCCAGAGGGACAACTAGGTTATAAGATGTCACGTGGCTACAAAGTGGCCACATGCTTCCAAGAGCTTGGTTTTAAGTCTCTGGATGTTGGCCATTGGTGGGATTACATAGCGCTGGGGCCAGTCCCTGGGTGTGACTGCCTAGCTACTGGAAAATGGGTGGAAAAATCTGGGTGGAAGAGGCCCAGCCCTGATCCAAGCAGGCTTGGAGGTCTCAGCCCCGGGTCCCACACACCTGGGTTCCTCTGCTGGTACCTTCATGCGTGAGGCTCGTCCGAACATATGGAGAGAGGCCTTGAGCATGGCTGTGGCTAGGCTCTGGAGGTCTTCAGCCACAGGAGTGCTGCTCGGGGCGGGGAGGGAAGCTGGAGCCCATCCCCTCTGAGGGGCCCCAAGGAAGACAGCCAAGCACGCGGACAAGAGACTCTGCTCTATCCTCATACATTGTTATAAATATAACTATTTTACTTCACAATTTTGTCTCCTCCTGAAATTGTTTTCTGTAAGAAAAGGCTATGTTCCTGGAAAATGTGGGCCGAAAGTCAGTAAGAACTGAGTTTTGTTTTTATGCAATGACTAACTGCTCACTTTACCCTGAGTCTACAGTTGACCAAGAACATAGGTGGTAGTAATGGTACCTGTGCTGTATAGACAAAGTGGCTTCAGGCACAGCTTGAGAGCTGCCTTGTGGTACTCAGAGCCAACTTTACCAGTGCTAATCCACCCAGGGACTTACCTACCTGACTGAGGTAAGTTGAGAAAGGAGAAAACACTTTCCTCTTGAAGCCACTTCTCCTGGTCCTCACTTTACCCAAACTACTTACCATCTATATGGCAACATTGTCAGGAATAAGATGTCCTGCGTTATTCATAAGCTATCTGGGAAATCTATTTATTTTTTGTGGGTGATTTGTCTCTCACCTACAATTATTCTATTATATATATGTGTGTGTGTATATATATATATATATATTTTAATTCCCCACCCCTTCAACCATCACCACCTTTAAACTTTCTGTTCCATGCATATGAGTTACATTAATGTGTTTTGGGGTTTTGTTGTTATTGTTTGGTTTTTGGTTTTGAGGAGCCACACCTGGCACTTCTCAAGTTTTATTTCTGGCCCTGTGCTCAGGGATCACCCATGATCATACTCAGGGAACCAAATGGGTACAAACAAGTCAGTAGCATGTACCTGACCACTGTTCTATATCTTTGGCCCCAGACCTAGGTTAATTTTTTTCCATAGGTTACAGAAGTTCTATTATGATCATTTTATGTTTCTTTTAAAAATTTTAATTTAAAAATCTGTCTAAAAAGTGTATCATCAGTAAGTTTACTGATTTTCATTTGTAGAGTTAAACTTTGTATTTATATATTTTACTTTTTTTGTTGGGCTGGAGTGATAGCACAGTGGGTAGGATATTTGCCTTGCATGCGGCAGACCGGGTTCAATTCCTCCGTCCCTCTCAGAGAGCCTGGCAAGCTACCGAGAGTATCCCACCCGCATGGCAGAGCCTAGCAAGCTACCTGTGGCGTATTGAATATGCCAAAACCAGTAACAAGTTTCACAATGGAGACATTATTGGTGCCCGCTCGAGCAAATCGATGAACAATGGGACAACAGTGCTACATTTTTGTTAAAATATCTTGCCTAGTTCTTTATTTTATAGTTTTCATTTTTTTGTTTTATTCTTTACAAATTTTATATGCACTTATACATCTCAGTGTATTTTTAGTTTGTCTATCTGAGTCATTTATAGTTCTATTTTTATTGGTTATTTTTGCTGTTTTGTGATATATTTGTCTGCTTGTCAACACAAACAGAAAGTTTTAATTTCATATAAGCATTATATACATTTGATGATGCTAAGAATCTGGATTTGGTTCTTTCCTTTAAAAAGAATTAGGCTTTGTATTGACTATATAATTTCAAAGTCTCCACCCCTCTCAGAGAGCCTGGCAAGCTACCAAGGATATCCTGCCCGTACAGCAGATCCTGACAAGCTACCCATGACATAATCGATATGCCGAAAACAGTAACAACAACATGCTCTTCATATTCCTGGAGCGAGCAGACACCACTGGGGTACTCTAACAAGTGATAGAGACGAGTCAAGATGTTACTGGTGCTTGTTCGAGCAATCGATGAGCAACAAGATGACAGTGATAAAGTGATACAGTTGTTGGCATTTTAGATATTGTTGATCAATTTCACTCTTGAGACATTTTTAACGCATTGCCAGACAGATTTGGAGTATCCTTCATTTAATCAATAGCTTTCTCAAATTATGTGCACACTGTCCCCTTTGATAACAATTCATTCTCTTGAATATGTTAAAGAATCTTTGAAAACTCTCCACTGACTTGGTTGGAATTCAATATGCTTTCTTGGAACTTCTCTTGAATGGGAACTGGGAACTCTGATCTTATAGTTACCTGGTTCTTCTTGTCCATTTGTTGTTGTTGCTGTTTGTTTTTGAGCTAAACCCATTGGGTACTAAGAGTTTATTCTTGGCTTTGTGTTCATTCATGACAGTGCTCTTGGGGACCATACAGTTCTAGGGATCAAACTAGCATTGGTACACTCAAGATAATGTGTTATCCCATGTACTATCCCTCTAGACTCCTGGTTCTGCTTTACCAGGCTTATTCTGTGCTTATTTTATGCTTATTCTATGTGTGCATATGTCAGTTCTATGAGTGTATATATCAGTACGTAGCAAAGATGCTAAAGAACCCTTAATTAAGATCTCTGGAGCTCAATTTCTACATGGTTTTCTCTTTTCTGGAAGTCTACCTCCACAACTTCTATTTGCTTCAGCCTTTTCTATTGTCCACTTACATTCTGCACCTTTGTTAAACTGCTGCCTTTTGTGGGGAAGGGAGAAAGGTTTATATCTCTGCATGTGTTCCTGAAATTGTGTTTAGGCAAGGAACCACAACATTTATGAGGCTAACATCCCCTGTTTGCCTTCTCCCAGGAAGCACATTTGGAAGATGCTTTTTGTAAGTACATATTTCCCTTTGTAGCAGGAAGGCAATCTATCTCTTTTTACAACATCATGGCCAGAAGTTGAAATAGCAAGTTTCTTGTAAACTTCAGTTTACATCCAATGAGTGATATAACTATGGTTTTCTTTTTCAACCTCTGAAAATGAAACACAAGTTTTCTGAAGAAATAAAGGTTGAGTGTTCTGGACAATCGGAACTATCTTACTGTATTCACTTAATTTTTGGTACTTCTGATGGAGAAAAAATAGCTTCAGTAGCAAGATGGTAAAGATCAATGAGTGACTTAAATAACCTAGATAAACTTAATTCAAAGATGTGATATAAGAAAATATTTGAAAATTCTAAATACAATGCAACTTGCAGAAATTTTTTAATGTGCAAAAAGAAAAGGAACTCGCTTTAGAATATTTTCAAACAGCATCTTGCAGTAGAGAAGAACAGTATAAGGGAAGTCTTGTCATTTATTTGTAAATGCTCACAGACGTTAAACAAGAAAAGCAGAAAAACCTGCTCTTAAAGCTTCCAAATGTAGGTGGCTATACGAAAGAGACTTAGAACATAAACAAACCAGAAATAAAAATTTTAAAAAACTAACTCAAGATGAAATAAAATTGTTTTATTATGCCAAAATTAAAGAAAATACAAAAGATTCAACATTTGGAGTAAAAAATCATAAATTCTTAAAAAGCGTACTTTATTTAAAAGCAAAACGCATAAATATTAGGGATACTTAAAAATTCTTAATGATTCTCTATCTCTCATCATGAAAATTTGTGAATATTATCAAAGAAGAATCCTTTGTCTTCTGCATCTGAACTCTGTGCTCTTTCATCTTCTAACTTAATTTGGACATGAAATTTTCAGATAAGAGGAACATTAGATGGACTCTTTGAAGTACCTTAAATTTGTTACTGATTCTATTATAGCCAATCTAGATATTACAATAGTTATTCTATATAATGCTCAAAAATGAACTATTACCAAAGAATTTCAAAGAGTAAAAGCCCCACACTAAATACCAGACAGCAAAGTAATTGCAGTAGAACTATAAGAATATAAATGATTTCATTACTTTTATGACAAAATGTCATACACAATTTGTTATTATATATGTGTGAAGATTAGGACATGCTTTAATGAAATTAGTAACATGGGGTACCTAGAACCTAGGCTATTTTTTCCCCAGAATTTCATGAATTTTTCTTTTATATAAAAATCTGTTAAGGTACTATAAAAACATAGACTTGGGAATGTGATATATCACTAATAGACCTATAGTCGAATGTTGCAGTTTTTAGATAGATACTGTGCAAGATTTTTTCATGTCGTGTATTTTTACATCTTATTTTATATTATTATTATGCAACAACATATCACAGATTAGAATCCACAAATTATTTCATGATTCTACCAAGTATGCATGAAATATTATTTTCCAGTGATTTTAAAATTGATCAGTACTTTTAAATTACAAGCCCCATGAGGATCTGATCTAACAAAGCTCTGGTGACTGTTTTAGAGCATCAGATTATTTCAAATAGGTAGCACTGTCGCACTGTTGTGCCATTGTTCCTTGATTTGCTTGAGCAGGCACCAGTAATGTCTCCATTGTGAGACTTGCTGTTATTGTTTTTGGCATATCAAATACACTACAGGTAGCTTGTCAGTCTCTGCTGTATGGGTGGGATACTCTTGGTAACTTGCCAGGCTCTCCAAGAGGGATGGAGGACTCGAAACTGGGTCAGCCGAGTGCAAGGCAAACAAACGCCCTACCCACTGTGCTATCGCACCAGCCCATTTCAAATAGATATATGGAAAATTCTTTCAGTAGGCAATCTAGCACAACAGGGAAAAATACAATATTTTTTTGAATTTTTTCTATTGGTATATAAAATATGCTAAAGGAAAGATAATAATGGGTTGGACTCTTCCCGGAAAATTTTATCATATTCTAGAAACAAAGCTAAAAGGTACTTGCTGAAAAAATATAAGCCACTATCAAGGTAAAGATTACAATGTTCACCACTTAATATAATTTCTATGTGATGTAGACAGTGCATCAAGGACTAGAGTACATATTTTGCCTGTAGGAGGTCTATGTTTCATCACCAGGTATGTCTGGTCCCTCAGACACTTGTGGGTGTACTCCCCCCTCTTAAAAAAAAACCTTCATATATGTAAAGCAGAAAAATGCAAACTATGGTGAAGAACAAAAGCAGCCCTTTATTTAAAAATCTATTTCTACTTTGCTTTATTTTTCCTCTTCCCAATAATGAATCCCTTAAATGTTTCTTGCTGCTTATCACTTTTAATAATTTCTAAACAAGACCAAGACAGAAATCTAGGCATTTAGTTTGTGGCTAGAGCTACCTTGAAATTGAAGCAGAAGCTTTCTGAGTACTTTATTTGGTGATGAGGATGATTAATAACTAAGATTTTTCACCTAGTTAGTGATAATAGACATTGGCTTTTTCAGTTCTGCGATGTTTCCTCTTGTGCATACATTGATTAGCATTCTGCTCAATATTTAAAATGAACCCTTTTTGTTTTCCAGTGTTCTCTGTGCAACTTTATAATCTCATATTTTGCACTGCAACCTCTTATCAGTGTTGCTCTCCCCCCACCCCCAATTCCTACTCTGTCTCCTAAAGCTATAAATTATATATGGTGACAGCATTAAGGCAGTTAGAGTTTTGCCTTGTTTGTTTCCTATCTCTCTGCTATTGTTTTTACTCATGTCCATCTTGAAAACCTTTATTTTGTTTATCTATTTATTTATTACTTATTCTTGATATATGAAGGAGGAATATATGTGTGGTCCATTTTCAATCATCTAGGTGAGGAAAAACAGTCTAGAAGGTTGACTCTTTTGTCTAAATTTAACATATTTATTTTTTGTCAATGAATGAACAGACATTCTTAGTGAAATATAAATTTCACATTAGTATTCTTTCTGTCTATCATATTCATTTACTTACATAAATCCCACTGGCTATGAGGCAATTAGACAGCAGATGGTTCTGTTCAAATCAATTTAATTGAATGGTATGTGCTAGGAATAACCACTATAACAGTGTTTTACTCTTTTTTTTTTAATGCTATTCTTTAGGAAGCAATCTTTATGATTGTGATAGTCCTTGAGAAAGCTCAACTTTGATTTACCTTCAACATTTATCAGAATTATTCATGCTAGCATTACCTGTATAAGTAAGGTAGGTAGAAAATCTAATAATGTTATCTTAAAACCCTTTCTGTTTGTTTTTGAGCCACACCCAGTACTGCTCAGGGGTTATGCCTGGCTGCGCGCTCAGGAATTATTCCTAGCTGTGCACAGGGGACCATATGAGATGCCAGGGATTGCACTGGGTAGCCAAATGCAAGGCAAAGACCCTACCCACTGTATTATCACTCTGGCCCCAACAGTGTTGCTATTTTAGCAAGTATTTTTTGATAGTATTTTAAAGATATTAAAAATATGTTTTATTTTAATAAATATTAAAGCAAATATTGCTGTGAGTATGAGCAGGCTTTCTTCATTTCTCATCTTTATTCTTAGAAATATACTAAAAGAAAAAAAAATGTATGAAAAGAGACTACTAAAAAACCACAATGATTAATTCACACCAATAAGTAAGCCAGGTACAAATAAAAATTAAGCCCTGGATTTTTATTTTTGACTTGCATTTAACTTCATCTTTAAATATATTTTAAAATCAGGACAATGTTAATATCTACTTGTAGACTTGTGGAGGGCTGGAGTGATAACACAGCGGTAGGGCATTTGCCTTAAATATGGTCGACCCGGGTTCCATTCCTCCACTCCTCTCAGAGAGCCCGGCAATCTACCAAGAGTATCTCACCGGCAAGGCAGAGCCTGGCAAGCTGCCTGTGGCATATTCGATATGCCAAAAACAGTAACAAGTCTCAAAATGGAGACGTTACTGGTGCCCAAGCAAATCGATGAGCAACAGGATCACAGTGACAGTGACAAACTTGTGGAAAGTCATTGAGATATATTTAATTACAGCTCTTAAAACTGTATTTGTGAAATAACCTATTTCAAAATTGTATTAGTTATTTATATTGTCATATATTTATATTTATATTGTCAATATAAATAATGACAAAGTAAATATCAGAAAAAAAATTATTTATGAAAAATGGCACATATTTTGCAACAACATCCCATGCTACCATATAGAAAATTCATCAGTATATTTTTTTGCCCGATTTTTTTTTTTGTAACACTGGCTGTACACAGGACTTATTCTTGGCTTTGCACTCAGATCACTTCTGGCAGACTCAGAGGACCATATGGAGTGCCAGGAGCTAACCCAGGTTGGCAATGTGCAAGGCAAGTACCTTAGCCACTGTACCGTCCCTTTGGCCCCAGTGAAATTTTTTTCTACCGTAGTAGGTTTTGGAAGTTTTGAACACTTTTATTCTACCATATATGTACTAATTACAGAACTGCATATATGCAATTTTTTCTGAAAATGATATTGATATATCAAATAAAATAGTGTTGGAGATAGTACAGATGTTAAGGTAATTGCTTTGCATGCAACTGATCATAGTTTAATCTCTTGCATCACATTTGGTCCCCTAAGCACTGCCAGAGGTCATTCCTGAGCAGTGAGCTAGGAATAGTTCCTGAGCATAATTGACTGTAGTCTAATCATGCCCCCAATCAAATTAAAATAGTGCTTAAAAATAGCAAAAGTGTTGAAGTCCTCGTAACAGAAGAAATCTGATAAGTCAATATTAAAATATTCATAATATATGGGTAAGAGCAGGGCTTTTATTGATGTTGAACAAATTAATAGTCAAAAAGTAAAATGCCAACTATAAAAAAATCAGTTTTACAGGCTGACAATGTTTATTTAGAAGATATCAAGGTAAGGGATTGGAGAGATAGTACTTAGCAGACAGAGTGCTTCCATTGCAAGCAGAGTATGTGAATTCATATCTGGCAACTATATGTGATCCCTAAGTCCCACCAGGAGTTATACCTAAGTGCAGAACCAGGAGTAATCTCTGAGCATCTCCAGGTGTGGCTCCCAAACTAAAAAAACAAAACAAAACAAAAAAGAAGATATCCAGGTAATTGTCAGTTGTCCCTGTATTTAGTAAGTTTACAGATTTGTAATGAGGAGGGTTACAAGGGTGGTTTCAACACACAATTACTCTGACTGATGGGTAGAGTAATACTTGAAAAAGGGGCTTCTGATTTGAAAGGAGAGAAAATAAATATGGTAAAGAAAAGCAATAGAATTGTGAATGGGAGAAAGATGGGGGAATCAGTGTTCTCTTTAGTATTTCTAGAACAGAAAATAAACCCAGTGAGAAGTCAGGGGTGAGGCTGAAAGGTCAGCGTGAAGGACACTTGAAGTCTTACACCTCTGTAAAGGCTTTATATTATAGCAATAAGGGGATTAGTCAAAGCCTCTTCAAGATAACTGTTTCTTTTACTTTGTGTGATGTATCTTGATATCTTATTTTTGGAATAAATATAATCTGGCTTGAATGAAAGATAGTGTGTATGTGTGTATATATGTATATTTATACATAAAATGGTTGCCTGAACACTACAAGGAGTTATAAACACTACGGAGCCTAAAAACTCTGTAAGCACAGAACACTTCCCATTGTGCCCAAAAGTCCAAAAGAAAAAATAAATAATAAAGCTACTTATATGTAATATACATATATACATCAACATTAAATATATGTAATACAAAATTATACTTATAGTATTAGATAATATACTGTTATATATTTGATACTTATACATACTTCTTGGAGAGCCCAGCAAGCTACCAAGACTATCCTGCCTGCCCAGGAGAACTTGGCGAACTACCCGTGGCATATTTGATATGCCAAAAACTAACAACAGGTCTCATTCTCCTGATCCTGAAAGAGCCTCCAATAGCTGGGAAAGATGAATAAGGAGAAACTGCTAAAATTTCAGGGCTGAGTGTAATAGAGACGTTACTGGTGCCCGCTTGAGTAAGTTGACGAACAACGGGATGACAGTGATACAATGATAAAGTGATATATTTGATACTATGTTATTTTATAAAGATAAGTTATATTTATTAAAACATATAAATTATATGCACAGTTTAAAAATTATATTATTTATATTAAATAATAATGTACTACTCTTATTTATTATATTTCATATAAATAATAATATACATATATTATACATATACTAAAGTCTCTCACAGGCACTGTTTGAAAATACAGTAATTATATTATAGAAATCCATATCTGAATGCCAGAGTGAACATCAGAGATCACTTGTTTTACTGTTTTTTGTTCCAAAGGCAATCAGTAGTTTAATGAAGATGCTATTCACAGAAGAAAGAGCACTGCACTAGAGGTAGGATATGAATTTCTCCCAGGGAGTAATTAAGTGCATTATGTATGTCCATAATATAAGTATAAAATAAGAAGAAAATAAGTATGAAATAAAACTATAAAATAAAAATGCAATGATATCTTTTTTTTTTTTTTTTTAGCTTTTTGGGTCACACCTGGCGATGCACAGGAGTTATTCCTGGCTCCACACTCAGGAATTACTCCTGGCGGTGCTCAGGGGACCATATGGGATGCTGGGATTTGAACCCGGGTTGGCCGAGTGCAAGGCAAACGCCCTACCCGCTGTGCTATTGCTCCAGCCCCCCAAAATGCAATGATATCTTAAGGAAAGTGAAAATGATTGAATTTAGCTTAATGTTTGGTTAGATTTCATTACATTTAATATAAATTATTTGTTTTCTTCCCGTAGTTGTTTGTACTGAAATCAAAATTGTAAAGGTAGATGAATTATAGTAATTTAGTGGTTATAAATTAGAGAGAGAGTACAGCAGGTAGGATGCTTGGTTTGTACACAGCCCAACCCTAGTTTAATCCCCAGAAACTCATGTGGTCTACTGAGCACTGCCAGGAATTGATCGCTGAGCATAAAGCCAGAAGAAAGTTCTGAGCACAACCAGGTATGCCCCAAGAGCAATATATATATATATATATATACACACACATATACATATATGTATATATACATATATGTGTATATATATGCACACACACATATATATCATCTGACATGGGATTTATTAATTTTTCCTTCCTTTTTTGTGTAAGCTGATAATTACAAAAAATTAGATATACTTTAGGAATTTGGGTAAATATTTTTACCTACAGAACTTTGGAAAATTGGTACTATGATCTGATGTTTTTCATGATTTCAAAGAAAATAAAAAGTTAATATAAGTCAGCACTTTCTATCATTTCATTTCCATCCTATCTCTCTCTCTCTCTCTCTCTCTCTCTCTCACTCTCTCTCCCTCTCTGTCCCTTTCCCAACAGAGTGCTTTAGCCCTCAGGGCTATCTCTCTAGAAGTTATATCTTTAAAAAATGATACAAAAGGTATAAAAGTTTACCTTTTACACTCAAAGGTATAGATTGGACATCTAAGTCAATTTCTACAAGATAGAAAATTCAACTATGAAACCAAGTGAGCATATTTGAGACATAGGGACAGAGATCAGAAGCCAGAGGCTGTCACTTTTACTTAACTGTTTATTTAACACTGGATTTGGACTTCTCCTGTTTTCTCCTTACTGTAAAATGTATTCTTATGGTTCTCCAAAGTACATATGTTGACCTCTAAGCCCTGATCTGATGGTATTTGGGTGTATGGACGTTTAGGGGATAGTTTTTAATCATCCCATAAAAAGACCTCATTGGCTGACCTCCACTACCTCTACTACCCAGCCACCACCACACTTCAGCCTATCCACAATCCTTTTTCGCAACAAAAGGAAACAGAGATACTCATCTTCAAGGGCCCTCTTTCATACCACCACAACAACATGAAGAAACAGCGAAAATCCCCATTGCAAGCAGAGGACGATCAAAGGAGTCCGGAAACCTCAATGGGTGCTTCCTACAAACTTGACCTCTCTGATAAAGAATTCAGAGTTGAAATCCTCAACATGTTCAATGAACTCAATGCAAAGATGGACAACTTCAAGGAAGACTTGGCGGAAACAATACAACATACAGCCGACAAAATACGGGAAGAAATGAGAGCAGAAATAAAAAATCTTCAAAAAGAAATGAAAGATTTGGTACATGAAATCAAAAATTCTCTGGCTGCCCTCAACAATAGGATGACTGCAGCCAAAGAGAGAATCAGTATGCTTGAAGATGAGCTGCAAGAGGCCTACAGGCAACAACAAACCATGGCAAGAGACCTCAAAACAGCTCTAGCCAGAATCAGAGTCCTAGAGGATGATTTCAAGAGGAACACCATTAGAATCATTGGACTACCAGAAACACAGGGAACCAACCACAACGAAAAAGACACAGTCAAACAAATCATTGCAGAAAACTTCCCACAGCTGGACAATGCGGGCATCCAAATTCAAGGCGCCCGAAGAGTGCCAGATAAAAGAGATCCTAACAGAAAAACGCCAAGACATATCATAGATACAATGATGGACATCATCCAGAGAGACACAATACTGCAAGCAGCAAGGTCCAAGAAGGAAATTGCATACAAAGGAGCACCCCTTAGACTCACAGCAGATCTATCAGAGGAAACCCTCCAAGCCCGAAGGCAATGGTGGGATATAGTGAAAAAACTCAATGAAATCAACGCTTCACCAAGAATACTTTATCCGGCTAAACTCTCATTCAAACTAGAAGGAATCATACAATACTTTGGGGATAAACAACAGCTCAGGAAATTCATAGACTCAAAACCAAACCTAAAAGAGGCACTAAAGGGGCTATTGTAAAACAAGAACAACCCCTACAAGCACAACAAACCCTTGCACAAAGATGGCACAAAATCCCATAACAATAATCTCCCTTAATGTCAATGGTCTGAATTCACCAATTAAGAGACACAGACTGGCAAAATGGATTCAAAGACTGAACCCAACATTCTGCTGCCTGCAAGAAACGGATCTGAATAGCCAGAACAAACACAGACTCAAAGTCAAAGGATGGAAAACAATCCTGCAAGGAAACAACTCCCTCAAGAAAGCTGGGGTGGCTTTAATATTATCGGACAACATAGACTTCAGGTTGAAAAAGATTAGAAGGGATAGTGAAGGCCACTTTTTATTAATCACGGGATGTGTACATCAGGAAGAAATCACACTCCTAAATGTCTACACACCAATGAGGGACCAGCTAAATACCTACAACAGCTGCTAAGAGACCTTAAGAAGGACATCTCGAGCAACACAATAGTAGTTGGAGACTTCAACACCACACTGTCTCCTCTGGACAGATCAAGAAGATTAAAACTCACCAAGGAAATACTGGCTTTGAGGGAAGAAATAGAAGAGAGAGGGCTAATTGATCTATACAGGGCTTTATATCCCCCCCAAAAGGAATACACATTCTTTTCCAGTGCACATGGAACATTTTCCAGAATAGACCATGTGCTGGGCCACACAGCATACCTCAACAGAATCAACAAGATAGACATTGTACCAGCTATCTTTTCAGACCATGATGCACTGAAGATAAAACTTAATCATGGACAGATGCAGAAAACCAAATCAAACACCTGGAAATTAAATAGCTCGATATTGAACAATGAGTGGGTCAGGAAGGAAATCAAGGAAGAAATCAAAAGGTACCTAGAAACAAATGAGAATGAAGACACGAGCTACCAGAACCTGTGGGACACAGCTAAAGCCGTTTTAAGGGGAAAATTTATAGCTCTGCAAGCATATCTCAGGAAGGAAGAAAGGGCCCACATAAATAACTTGACTTCACAGCACAAGACCATAGAAAAGGACCAACAACAGGAGCCTAAACCAGGCAGAAGGAAAGAGATAATAAAACTTAGAGCAGAAATTAACGACATGGAAACCCAAAAGACAATCTGAAAGATCAATGAAACCAAGAGCTGATTCTTCGAGAAAATAAACAAGATTGATAAACCCTAGCAAGACTCACAAAGAAAGAGAGAGAGAGAGAACCCTTATAAGCTGAATCAGAAATGAAAAGGGGGACATCACAACAGAAACCAATGAAATTCAAAAGATCATCAGAGACTACTTTGAAAATCTCTATGCCACGAAACAAGAGAACCTAGAAGAAATGGATAAATTCCTCAACTCCTATAATCTCCGAAGGCTGAACCAAGAAGACCGGGAGTACCTGAATAGTCCAATTAACATTAAGGAAATTGAAATGGTAATCAAAAGTCTTCCCAAAAACAAAAGTCCAGGTCCGGACGGATTCACTAGCGAGTTCTTCCAAACATTTAAAGAGGACCTTTTGCCAGTCCTTCTCAAACTTTTCCAGGAAATTGAAGAAACAGAAACCCTCCCAGACAATTTCTATGAGGCTCATATCTCCCTAATACCAAAAGCAAACAAAGACACAACAAAAAAAATAAAACTACAGGCCAATATCCCTGATGAACACAGATGCGAAGATCCTCAACAAAATATTAGCAAATAGAATTCAACAACTCATCAAAAAGATCATACACCATGACCAAGTGGGATTTATCCCGGGGATGCAAGGATGGTTTAACATCCGGAAATCAGTCAACATAATCCATCATATCAACAAAAGAAAAGATAAAAATCATATAATCATATCAATAGATGCTGAGAAAGCATTTGACAAGATCCAGCATCCGTTTATGATGAAAACACTCACCAAAATGGGTATAGAAGGGACCTTCCTCAATATAGTGAAAGCCATTTATCACAAGCCTATGGCAAGCATTGTCCTCAGTGGGGAAAAACTAAGACCCTTCCCTCTGAGAACAGGGACGAGACAAGGATGCCCACTCTCTCCACTTCTGTTCAATATAGTACTGGAAGTTCTTGCAATAGTAAGATTAGGCAAGAAAAAGATATTAAGGGCATTCAGGTAGGAAAGGAAGAAATCAAGCTCTCACTATTAGCAGATAATATGATACTCTACCTAGAGAACCCTAAAACCTCTACCAAGAAACTCCTAGAAACAATAGACTCGTATAGTAAAGTTGCAGGCTATAGAATCAATACCCAAAAGTCCATGGCTTTCCTATATGCAAATAATGAGAGAGAAGAAAGTGACCTGAGAAAAGCAATCCCGTTCACAATTGCGCCTCAAAAAATCAAGTACCTCGGGATCAGCTTAACAAAGGAGGTAAAGGACTTGAAAACTATAAAACACTACTTCAGGAAATAAAAGAGGACATGAGGAAATGGAAAGACATCCCCTGTTCATGGATTGGAAGAATTAATATTGTCAAAATGGCAATTCTCCCCAAAGCATTGTACAAATTCAATGCGATCCCTATAGGCATACCCTTGACATTCTTCAAAGAAATGGAGCAAGCTCTCCTGAAATTCATATGGAACAATAAGCCCCCACGAATAGCTAAAGCAATCCTTGGGAAAAAGAAAATGGGAGGAATCAACCTCCCCAACTTCCAACTCTACTTCAAAGCGGTAGTCATTAAAACAGCATGGTACTGGAACAAAGACAGAGCTGCAGACCAATGGAATAGGGTTGAATATCCTGACATACACCCCCAAATATATGATCATCTAATCTTTGATAAGGGTGCAAGAAATGAAAAGTAGAGCAAGGAAAGCATGTTTAACAAATTGTGCTGGCAAAACTGGACGGCTACATGTAAAAAAATGGGCTTAGACCTCCATCTATCACCATGTACAAAAATCAGATCAAAATGGATTAAAGACCTGAACATCAGACCAGAATCCCTAAGGTACATTGAAGATAAGGTCAGCAAAACCCTCCATGACATTGAAGCCAAAGGTATATTCAAAGCTGACATGCCACTGGCCAAGCAAGTGAAAACAAAGATAAATAAATGGGACTATCTCAAACTAAGAAGCTTCTGCAACTCAAAAGAAACAGTGACCAAAATACAAAGACAATCCACAGAATGGGAAAGGATATTTATGCAGTACCCATCCTATAAAGGGTTGATAAGAAGGATATACAATGCACTGGTTGAACTCCACAAGAAGAAAACTGCCAACCCAATCAAAAAATGGGGTGATGAAATGAACAGAATGTTTTCCAAAGAAGAAATCCGAATGGCTGAGAGGCACATGAGAAAATGTTCAAAATCACTAATCATAAGGGAGATGCAGATCAAAACAACAATGAGATAGCATTTCACACCATAGAGACTGGCCCACATCCCAAAAAACAAAAGCAACCGGTGTTGGTGTGGATGTGGAGAGAAAGGGACTCTCCTTCACTGCTGGTGGGAATGCCGACTGGTTCAGCCCTTTTGGAAAACAATATGGACGATTCTCAAAAAGTTAGAAATTGAGCTCCCATTTGACCCAGCAATACCACTCCTGGGAATATTTCCCGGAGAGGCAAAAAGGTATAGTAGAGATGACATCTGCATTTCCATGTTCATTGCCGCTCTTTTTACAATTGCCACAATATGGAAAAAACCAGAGTGCCCAAAAACAGATGATTGGCTAAAGAAACTCTGGTATATTTACACAGAGGAATACTATGTAGCTGTCAGAAAACATGAAGTCATGAAATTTGCATATATGTGGATCAACATGAAAAGTATGATGTTGAGTGAAATGAGTCAGAAAGAAAGAGACAGATATAGAAAGATTGCACTCATATGTGGAATATAAAGTAGCTGAGAGGTACAAGCTTACAATGTTGCGATTCCTGGCAGACATTTCTCTGGACTTAGTTACTAAAATACTAAAATACAGAAATCCAAAACTATGCTGCTGCTAGTGCGGCCTCCTGACCTCATATCTCTTCATTCTCAGCAATGGAAAACAAATTACCAAATGCTTTCTTTTCAGCAGATCGACTTTAGCGGGGAGAAACTCCAAATCAATAATAGTGAATTTTTTTGTTGAAGTATTGAATGTAATCAAAGTAAAGTGAAATTTACCAATTACACATGCGGGGTGGGGGGCTGGGGAGGTGGGGGGAAGGGGGGAGGTATATCGTGATTCTTGGTGGTGGAATATGTGCGCTGGTGAAGGGATGTCTGTTTGAGCATTGTATTACTGAGACTTTAACCTGAAAGCTTTGTAACTTTCCACATGGTGAATCAATAAAAGAATTAAAAAAAACAAAACAGCGAACTAGTCCCTGATGTTCATTTCCTCTCTATGGAACAAACATTTCGGAATGCAGCAGCTATGTGTACCTGGGTCGAGAACTCAACATGAGGAACAACTTGGTGCCAGAACTGCGCAGGGGAAGAGAGCAACGTGGAACGCCATCAAGAGCATTGAAGAAGTTAAGAGGACAAAGAACCTCTGGCTTCGGGTACATCTTTTCGACTCCACCATTCTTCCTGCACTAACATACGCTCAGAGACCTGGGCCCTACGAAAATAGGACAAGAACGCTATTTGGGTATCCCAAAGAAGAGTCCAAAGAGCTATGCTTGGAATATCACATTTCACTCAAGTGAGAGAAGGAATCCGTAGTTCCGACCTCTGTCAATGATTGAGAATCAGGGACGCTGTCTTGTTTCCTAAGGTGTCGAAAATCAGATGGGCCAGACATGTAATGTGATTTAGAGACGAACACTGGACTGGAGCTGTTTCCGACAGGATTCCACGTAACATCAAAAGACTGTGTGGCCACCCACCATGGTTAGACTTCTTCCTCAAAACTCTGAACAAATAGTTTGAGGCTCTTCCTGTTCCTGGAGGAAGCAGGAACTTGCTCCATTGGGCTATAATAACAGGCACCAGGGACTAATGTAGAAGTTACTGGCATCCACTCAAGCACATCAAAGATCAACAGCATGACAAGTGATACAAGCAATTTCTAATGTGGTCGAAGCTCGTAAATGAGATTAGAGTCCTCTCCTAGAAGCACCATATTGCTCCCTTGCCTCTTCTATCATATGAGGACATTGAAGTATAATGTTAGAATCACAAATTGGTATAAGACTCTGGACCTTTCGACTCCTTCATTTGAACATGCTAGCCTCCTGAATTGTGAGAAATGTTTGTTATTTTAACCACCATTTTGTGGCATTTTTTTAATAGTGGTCTGAACTTGCCATGCCACTTCTTTTTTTTTTTTTTTGAAGGGGGTAGCTGGGTCACACCCAGCAATGCTCAAGACTTACTCCTGGTTCTGTGCTCAGGGATCACTCTGATCCCTGGCAGGTTCATGGGAGCATATGGGATGGCAGGGATCAAATTCGTGTTGGCCTCATGCAGGCAAGCTTCCTACCAAGGTCCAAATGGTTGTCACCCTTCTGGATAAAGAACAGGGAAAAATAGACATTTTTATATTTGTAGGGATACTCTGAGAGATTTTCTCTGTCTCTAAAAGGGAAAAAGGAAAAGCAAAATAAAGCAAAACAAAACAAAACCAAAAACACAAAAATTCGAAGTACAGAGCCATTTAAATATATACAATTTTTATTTGTCACAGGGATGTGATTTTAAGAGGCAGAGACCAGATTTGGAGGCACAACACCCTACATTATATCCCTGGAAAGGCAAGCCCCTTGAAAACCACTGGATTTGTGTTTAATGACTCTTGAGCACTGCCTGACTGGAATAATGCTGGGAACAACATTTACACTAACAACAAAATTGGAAAAAGAAATAGTAATACTAATAGTAGAGTTGGGTAGTAAAGGATACATTTTATTGTAAGTCTAGGTAAAGAATGGAGAAGTTATGGGGCAAAATACCATTTTATCAGTTAATGGCTAAAAATTTTAGAGAATTTATAAAAGAATGCAATTGACATGTCTTATTCCAACCTCCACCCTCTTAATTTTTGTCAGAATATTTATTATATTCTCACTTCTATCCTTCACCCACTTTAAAATGAGGTGGGTGAAGAGAGGATGCAATACAAAACAGACAAAAGAAATACTAGAAAATTATATGTTTTGAAACAGAACTGAACTCTGAGTGATATATAATAACTAGGGGATAGTTTTGAATCAATTGGACAGAAATGTTTTTCTTAGGAGAAAGCTGTTTTAAAAGTTGTTATAGGAATGACAAGAGGGAACCAGAAATGGAAATATTAGGTACAGAGATTTCAGAATTGGAAAGAGATCAGTTAATTGTAAGTAGAACGTACGAGAGAAGTTAAATGGCATGAGATGAGGTCTGGGAGACAGATAATAATCAGCAATAAAGTCCTGTACACCAACGTAAGGCAGTGTGTGTGCACATATGCATATTAAAGATGTGTGTTTTCTCCTAACTTTATTTCTTGGTAAAATCACAACAATAATACTTGTTAAAACAGAATTATGAGACTTTAAAAATTTGTATGTAACTTTACTGAGAGATAATTTAATTAATTAAAATAAATGATTCAGGAGTGGAGTGATTGTACTGTGGCTAGAGTGTTTGCCTGCACACAACCAACAGGGCTTCAACCTCTGGCTCTGGATGGGGTCACCCAAGCACTATCAGAAATGATTTCTGTTCACAGACATAGAAATAAACCCTGAGAACTGCTGAAAGTAAATCAAAACCCCCCAAATAAATAAAGTAGCACTATAATCCTGTCATCCCTTTGTTTATTGATTTGCTCGAGCGGACACCAGTAACGTCTCCATTGTGAGACTTGTTGTTACTGATTTTGGCATATTGCATACTCCATGCCTCCCATCCCGCCCACCCCTGCAACCCCCCCCTTATAACTGATAAATTTCACTTTACTTTCTATTTACTTTGGTTATAATATATAATATATATATAAAATTTCCAACCAAGATTCTTTTGGATTTTTCTCCACATCTTTCCCTTCCCATTTTGTAGCTTTGGCAGCATCAGGGACAAAAGTGAGTGGTTCAGGGGCTAGAGAAACAGCACAGTGGGTAGGGCATTTGCCTTGCACGCGGGTTCAATTCCCAGCATCCTATATGGTCCCCTGAGCACCACCAGGAGTGGTTCCTGAGTGCAGATCCAGGAATAACACCTGTGCATCACCCGGTGTGACCCAAAAAGCAAATAAATAAATAAATAAATAAATAGATAAATAAACAAATAAATAAAGTTAGTGGTCCAGTAGTGGGCTGCTGTCAATATCCTCTCATTAGAGCCCATGCTCTTTTCCTCATGGCATAATTTTATTTTTATGAACTTGTTCCTGATTTTCTAATTAACCTCAGAGACACAAAATACATATTTTACCCCCAAAATTGTTTATTATCTAAATAAATTCTTCCAATATCATTTGTTTCATTTATCATTTTTTAAAATTTGTGCTTTGAGACAGGTTTAAGCTGTTCCTTCATAGCTATGAATTAAGGACCAAGTTAAACAGTGACAAGCATCATGGTTTTCTTAGTGCTGTTGGAAATCACGTTCCTCTGTAGGCTTCTCCTTTCAATGCAACCACACTTGGAATCATATGATGTGAAAATTGTTCCAGCCCCAAAAGGTCATCTTTTCCAGGTGTATAGCAGGACTCTTGAGCCATTCTTAAAATACCAAAATTAATGGTAAATACCAATTATTTACTTGGTGTGAAGAATAATTTATTCCACATGCATGCAGCTTTTTGTGTTTTGTTCATTTTCTTCTCTTTGTTTGGGTTTGAGAACTGCAGAATAAATTAAAGCTGTATTCTTGTACTTCAGATACTAACAATCCTTCTAATATGAGTCCTTATAAATTCTTTAGAAAACAGCTACTATGTTTTTTTGTGGGAGGCTTCATCCATTCTTTATTCTCAGTGAGGTAGTGGCAAGGCTACTTTGCTCTGGATGCTGGTAAACAAATATTATCTTTGTTTAAGTCTTATCTATGCCTCCATTTCTGCCTGGAAGCTTCTCTAGGATAACCTAAGGTAAAAGGGCTCTAACTGTCCAGCTCTCTTTGGGACGGTGATTCCTTCTGCTTTGTTATCTCCATTGAAACAATTTTATCTACTTTCTAGAAATCCCAGTGGAAGTCATCTTCTCATGATATCTAGTTAAATTTACACACATACACTCTCTACTTATTAGCTTTGCCTGAGGAACTGAAAAACTACCAGTGTTAGGCCCAAATTCAAAATAAATAAAAGAAAACTATCTAGCATTGGGAAATAGACACCCATAATTTTTATTTGAAAGAGTCTTAAGGAAAATAGGCTAAGTTGACAGGATTCTGGTATATTTCCTCTTCTGATACATTGTAAAGTCTTTGGAATAGCAATTTAACTTACTTAGATAGCCAATATTTCATAAATCAGCTTGTAGAAGTTTATTAAATTCAGTAAATAGTTCACAGGTTTGACATGAAAGGTTATTTATTTTATTATATTTTCTTTGACTTGTGGAAATTAAAAGTGTTAAAAACCTTGAATATATATTTCACTCATTTCTTTAAAAAAAACAATTTAAGCAAAAGTGTGATCTATGTGATTTTATTAAAATCACCACATATTTTTATTCCTTATTAATTGATTCATGAACCCATGCATACAGATGCTCTTTTATAACTTCTCTTTTCTTATAGCTAAGTAATGCAATATTTTATTTAATATATGAATTTCCAATCATCAGGGTAGCTATTTTATGATCACATAATACCCAGAATTTTGCTTGATGAGTTTCCAGGGATTACTTTCTCTCATTTTGTTTTCTATACTACTAAATTGATTTAGTTCATCTGCCATAGTGTGGCATAGTCTAATGAATAAACTGACTACCCAGAACTGAGCCTGGGAACAATGAATCACCAAGCTATAAATATGCTGGGAGCTTCCAGAGAGGTGATGATAAATTACAGCACAAAGCATCTCTATAAGATGCTGCTGGATCTTGAGATGAGTCAATATCATGTTTCAGAGCTCCACCTATTTTTTTAGTCATAGAAAAACATTCTGCAAAATGTACTATTGAATGAAATTAATAAAAAACACAAGACTGTTCATGCAGTTTTATAGTCCAATGTTCTGTGCCCTCTGAACTGATTCTCCAGTTAAGAAAAATTTTCTCTGATTATGCTACATTGATCCAGAAACTTATTAAACTGACCTCAGTCACTTCTTTCCTTTGATAGCTAAGCCAGTAGACAGAACAACTCCCTGAGGAGTCAGCTGCTGAGAGAGCTAGGAAGATTTACCTTCCCAAGTCCTCTCAAAAAAGACATGCATCCAATGCATCCAATATTTTTATGACAACTGTTCATTATTATATGGAGATATCATATTTCTCTCTGCTATTTCATAGCAAAAATATAAAATTTATGTTTTTATCATTAGAGTTCTGACATTTTTAAAAATTGCAAACTATGAATAATGGTTTAATATTTCAATTATTTTATTTTATTTTAATTAATTTATTATTTTATTGAATCACCTGTGGAAAGTTATAAAGCTTTCAGGTTTAAGTCTCAGTTATACAATGCTCGAACATCCATCCCTTCACCAGAGCACATATTCCACCACCAAGAATCACAGTATACCTCCCCCTCCCCTCTACCTCCCCAACCTCCCACACCGCCTGTGTAACTGATAAATTTCACTTTACTTTGATTACATACAATATTTCAACAAAAAACTCACTATTATTGTTTGGAGTTTCTCCCCCCTTAAGTCGGACCTGCTGGAAAGGAAGCATTTGATAATTTGTTTTCCATTGCTAAGAATGAAGAGATATGAGGTCGAGTGGCCGCACTAGCGGCCACACAGTTTTGGATTTCTGTATTTTAGTATTTTAGTAACTAAGCCCAGAGAAATATCTGCCAGAAATTGCTTCATTGCAAGCTTGTACTTCTCAGCTACTTTATATTCCACATATGAGTGCAATCTTTCTATGTCTGTCTCTTTCTTTCTGACTCATTTCACTCAACATGATACTTTCCATGTTGATTCACTTATATGCAAATTTCATGACTTCATGTTTTCTGACAGCTACATAGTATTTCATTGTGTAGATGTACCAGAGTTTCTTTAACCAGTCATCTTTTTTTGGGCACTCTGGTTTTTTCCAGATTGTGGCTATTATAAACAGTGTTGCAATGAACATAGAAATGCAGATGTCATCTCTACTATACCTGTACAGGTATAGTACTGTACTATATAGTACTGTACTATACAGGTTCACTGGTGATGGGTATAGTGTTGGAATTATGTCCATGAGAAGCCATTATTAATTGCATTGTTACCCAAATTTTTTTTTTAAAATTAAATTTTAGAAAGAAAAGAATGGCTAAGAAAATAGCAGAATCTAATGGTGGCAATACTGCATCTTGTATCCCATGATAAATAAATAGCTGTGTATGTGGAAGTAGTTAGCTACACTGATATTGAGGCAAGTTCTGCAATGTAATTTCGAGCATCATTGCTAATTAATTATTCCCAGTATGGTATACCCTTCTGGTAAATTTATTAATAAATTTATATGCTTTAAAATTTTTTCTCTTCTGCTTAAATCAGTTGTAATTTGTTTCTCTTGCTAACAGCGAAGGATCCAGAATGATATTGTAGACTCAATCCTATTAATGAGAAAGAAATGTAACATTAATGGTGTGAAGGAGATATAATTCTTCTATTTCCCTGAGAAAGTTGTTGTTGAGTAAAATATTATAGAATTATACAGTGAATCATTTTCAGAAGCATGAAATAGAAAAGTTTCATTTATAAAATAGTAATGTTAATGAGTACAAGTGTAAGAAATTTGGTAAGATTGAGGATATTTCTTCTAGAAGATAAAAAAATACACCTCTTTGTTTATAAGTTATGGATTAATTTAACAGTGCCTTTTTCTTCCTTTGTTTACATCATTTTTTCTTTTGATTTGCTTGAATTTAATTGCTAAAAAGATTTGCTATTGTATCTGATTGGAGGTTAATAGTTTAAGAACGATCTCAGTATATAACAAAAGATTTCCTAATGAAGAAAATAAGTGACAGATAATGATGCTACATTGTCTGAAAATAGTCAAATGATCTCAGTAGGATTGTATAATCATTTAGAGATAATATAGAAAATTTCTATCTAAATATTGTACAGATTCAAACTTTTGTCAATCTGAATTCCACCAAAATAAAAACTCTTAATTTTATTTTAATAATTTAGAGATTATTTTAGATTTTAGATTATTTTAGAGATAAAATTAAAATATAATTTTAAACAAAAGAATGAACATTACAGACTTGGCTGTAACTTTTATTACTGTAACTATTATTGTGAATGTGTTGGTGTGATATGATCAGGAACATTCATTTCAACTATTATGTTACTAGCATTGTACTAAGTATAATAATATGTAAAATGGACAGAAGGCCTTGACTTCAAGAAGCCATAGACTAGCAGGTGACAGTGGTTTATGAAATTTTAGCAAAGTAAATGCAATGAATAAAATAGGGTTGATGTCAAGTGTAGTAATTATGCTTTCCCAAATTTTCTGTACTTGGGAAGAGAAAAAGTTGGTCTCAAGCCAATCCAAGAGAATATCTCATAGGAGCAATTAGTATATTGACACCCTAATTTTTCTGAGTGTCTGCTTCCTAGTTGGCAAACTAGAATATTACCTCTTTGAAAACTTGCAATGAAATTTGGAGAGAATATTTGCTAACTAATTATTGCAGACTTTGAAGTACTTTATAAAGAAATCACTGAAGTTGGGCTGGAACGATAGCATATTGAGTAGGGCATCTGCCTTGCACTCACCAACCAGGGCTCGGGAATTCCCAGCATCCCATATGGTTCCCTGAGCACCGCCAGGAGTGATTCCTGAGTGCAGAGCCAGGAATAACCCCCGTGCACTGCCAGGTGTGACCCAAAAAGCAAAAAAAAAAAAAAAAATCACTGAAATTTACAGGTTTATGAGAAATTTAGTCTATAACAGACTCTGAAACGTAACCAGCACTCAATATTTGTTAAATGGTAAGTAGAGAAATATATTTGTGCCTATATTTATATCAAAGAGGGCAAGTATTTTTATCTCAGATATTAATGCTCAACCGCCCTAATTTCTTTAGCTAATAGAAGATATTGGCATGTAAATTAATTTTAGCGTGGGAAGACAAGTATATTTAGAATAGAAAAAACCTTAATCATCCAACTGTTTACAATTAATTATATGTTCTGAATACTTTATTTTTCATCTCTATACAAGTGCACTTCAAGCAATATAAATTTTATTTTTTATTTTATTTTGTTTTATTTTTATTCTTTTGGTTTTTGGGTCACACCCAGCAATATAAATTTTAAATAACATTGTGGGGCCTGTGAGCTATTTCAGTGGTTGGATCCAAATTCTATCATTGGCACCCTCCAACCCCACCCTATCCTACTAACATCTGATAGACCTGAGGACTGCAAGACCTGAGCGATAACATGCTGCCTAAGCATGGAACCATTGAACTCGGTTAACTGAGCATCACTGGGCTTTGGCATGGACCATTTTTGTTCATATTTTTTAAACTGTTAGCATACGTTTTTATAGGAAAGTCTCATTTAATTTCAGAGATTAAGGTTTTTTTATTTCTTGAGTTTTAATATAATTCCATTGATTTATGATTAGTTTACAGTACTATATATATATATATATATTTCAGGAGTATACCTCATACCTTGTTACTGTGTATATACTACAATGAACCCACTACCAAAGTTGTAGTCTCTTTAATGTTACCAAATTGACACTTTGCACCCATTTATTTCATTCCTCTTCACATTTATACCCAGTGACTACCACATTTTTTCTGAGTTGAAGAGGTCTTTGGGACGTATATTGCCAACTTTTCTAGTTTATGTATAGTCCACATAAAATACTCAGGTATTTCCCTTTTTACTTTATGATTTATTTTTTTAAATATCATTGAGATTTAGTTTTTTAATGTTTCCATCAAATTTGAAATATACAAGGAATTTTTGGTGTATAGAATTAAAATTTCAGAAACATAGTCAAACATATTTGTGTGCAGAAAGTTCTGTTATATATATGTATATATATATATATATATTATCTGAACCATGCTAAAGGGACTGAAAGTATAGATATCTTCACAGTCTAAAACACTGACTTGAGAGCTATGTTAATTCACATGTATTCTAGTCTCTGACTTAGTGTTATATTTCTTCTTTTTTCTATGATTCATAAGTAATGATTAAAGAAAAGGTACATGGGACAAGGAATAAGTAGAATATTCACTCACCAAAAAATTATATGGGCTCAGAGTAAGGTGAAATACTAAGATGATGTATCAAGTCAGCTATCTAACATATCAGGAAACAATGGAACAAAGTTAAAAACAAGAAGGAAATAACATGAAATTTTTTTAACATAATATATTTGTTATCTGGATATAAACCAACAAAAGAAGTTTCAAGTTTTTTGAATCTTAGATATTATAATCTAAGTGGACAGTATTATCATACATGAAATATGTATTCCTGAATTAGGCATTTATTATACCTAACGCAATATCACATACAGCAGGCTATAAACGAGTGGATTATTTTCCCTTCTCTTTGAAAGTGTTGTTCAAAGCATTCTGATGTCAAGAATGCTTTTAGCATCCTCTTGCCTGTGAAAAGCCTATTCCACCACAACATCAGTGGTCAGCATAACAATCCCAATTTGATTCCTCTGATTTAGGTCTTATTTATGTTTTGTAGATTATATTTCTCATAGTCTACAAAAAAACTCATCATCTATTATGAATATAATGAGATAGCTGGGAAGGAGAAAATACTGCGTAATTCTTAGGTTACATGTCAAAGCACATAGCTATGAATGTATTAATTTGATGATGACATGGAGAGAAAGTTTTATCAAAGCTTACTTGTCTGAAAAAATCAGATTTAAGACATTTAAACAAAGAGGGGAAGGTAACACCACAAAGTCTAGGAAGTTACTATCAATGGGACAGGTAATGTTCAGTTGTTAGAAAGCATGTTATCAGAGTTAAGAGATGGTACAGTGGATAGACTGCTTATCTTGCATATGGATAACTTAATTAGTTGACAGGCACTACATATGGTTTCCTGAGCACCACCAGGATTAATCCCTCAGCACAGCATAAGAAGTAAGCCCTGAGAACTATCAGGTTTTACAAAAAAAAAAAAAAGAAACAAAAGAAAGTGAGGTATTATATTTATACATATCCTTTGATACAATCTTAGTCCTAGATTCATAACTTATCTAAAATATTCATCACTAATTTCTTATGTTTTTATTCATTTATAATTTGTTATATTCTTGATATATTATATAAGGTTTAAGTTTTCAGGACCTCATATATTCACCATAATTTTATCAGGACCAAGAATAATACCTGGCATATTGTTGAATCAGGGAATAGGTTAATAAATTGCTGAGCATTACTAAGATTTTGCAAAGAAAAGTAAAAATCAGTGGCCCTAGGGCTTTTAAGGTCTTTGTGATTAGAATTCATATATTTTTCATTGAAATTTCATTTATTACCAACTCTCTGAAATTACGAATTTTCATTTCCACACCTTTTTATTTTTCTTAATGGGAAGAGACATGTATTTTTTTATCAGCAACATAATTTTTATTCCACAGCTGATGCAAAAAATGTATGTAACTTTATATTATTCTAAGAAATGCCTAATATCTTGACATTTACGTTCATTCATAATATTGTAGCTTACTGAGTATCCCGCCTGCATGGCAGAGCCTGGCAAGCTACCCGTGGAGTATTTGATATGCCAAAAACAGTAACAATTGGTCTCATTCCCTTGACCCTGAAAGAGCCTCCAATTGTTGGGAAAAATGAGTAAGGAGAGACTCTTAAAATCTCAGGGCTGAGTGCAATAAAGATGTTACTGGTGCCTGCTCAAGTAAATTGATGAACAATGGGATGGCAGTGAAACAGTGATACAGTGACTGAGTTGCAAGTCCATGATGAAACAAACTAACATAGTAATAATGACCCTGGTTCCACTTATCTTTGTTTCAATCTCTTGTCCACAGACCATGCTCAATAGATACTAAAAAACTAAATAAATTAGGCCAAATTATTTAGCTAGTAGACTCTGAAGGAAAGGAATCTAAAGAAATTATATTTAGTAAAATTTATATACACTGTAACCTTGAGATGGTATAGCACCAAACTAGGTCTAGCATCAGGTGTTGTCAGGTGAGTAAGAGGCAAAGAGAACATCCATCATGCCAGTAAGAGCAAGGAGTTACGACTTGTTACTCAGTGGTTAGCAGGGGTTAGAGAGCATCATCCTGAAGCTTATTGGAAATACAGAATTTAGGCATTATCCGAAGACTTCTCAATTAGGATCTGTGTTTTCATTAAGAGCCTCAAGTGATTTGCATGCATATTAAAAATTAAATAGCAATGGTTTAGATGAGGTAGAGCAACTATAATATTACCCTCGGGCATTTATATCTTAATGATCTACATCTGTATAAGTAAAGATCTCTGTAGATGGAGATTGGTAGACAATAAATTCCCCCTGCAATTTTTCTAAGCATTATAAACCTCCTCCAAAATCCTATTTGTATTTTCATCACTTTCCAGAAAACATACTCAATGCTGTGTTGAATTATTCAATTCAGCATTTAAGAGATGAAACTTGCAATCTCAATAAAGCATGATAAACAGCTGCCTCCTTTCATTTCTGCCTCCATTAAGGGGGAGTTAGAAATATTCACCGGAACTCATCACTTCTCCTCTTCTTGCCAAAACACGTCCTTTCTTATCCAGAAGTTGGCACAACTGCTAAGTTCAAAGAAGCACTAGATTTTACATAGAGAAATATCTGCTTTAATATGTGCTTGAAATGGGAATGGAAAAATGTAAATCTTTCATTTATCTTTATTTCATTGGTACTTCAACAGCACTTAAATTCTGGGTTACAAAATTAACAGCATGTGGTATAATACTTTGCACTATGAGGTGATGCTTCACAATTAAATTTTGAATTACGTCAAACACTAACAGATACAATGTGGTATAAAAATTCAAAGAAATTTAAATTTCTCAGTTAGTCAAATAAACTATACAAAATATCAACCTGCAACTGAGGGATGCAGAGAAACTAGGTTTGGGACAGAAAAAATATATGACATTTAAGTTAGAGCAATAAGCATTAAAAATGATAGGGAATTTAAAAAAAGCTATTTGAAAATATATTTCTAAAGTGGGATGATTTTACAATAAGAATGTTGAGTGAGGGGGGCCAGAGAGATAACACAGTGGCTAGGGTGATTGCCTTGAATGTGGTAAATCCGGGTTTGATCCCCAGTATCACATATGGTCCTGCTAGAACTCCCAGGAGTAATTTCTTAGTGAAGATCCAGTAGCAACCTCTGAGCATCACTGCATGTCTCCCCACTCCCCAATAAATAAAGGTTCTTTCCCTTGTTCTTAAAAAAAAGGGCTAAATTAATGTTCTCAAACTGCACAGGTAATTATTTAAGCATTCTAAAAAGATGAAAAAATGTTGAATAAATTAGTATGGTGTCAAATTTCAAATTGAATTTAAATATTATTTCTAATAGAGACATCTTGAGTAAAGGATTTTTTTAAAGTATTATAGGAAGCAAGTTTAGTCCAGCATAGATAAATGCAGCATAAAGCTCTAATCCTAACTCATTGTTACAGTACTGGACCTTAATGAATTATTGCTGAAAAGTAACTCAATGAATATATAGTGATGTGTGTAATTTTCAGAAAACTTTTTCTAAAATCAATGAACTATTCTTCTATTTATATGATTTTCAAAAGGGAGATAGAAATTGACCAACATTATTAGTAGACAGATGCAAAAACATACAGAACATTAAAATGTAAGAGATGTAGGAAAACAAATACACATTTTTCTAATCATGATTTTAAGTGCAGCTATATGGAATATTTCATCTGTGGATGTCTGGATTTTAGGACTTACCAAAATTTTCTTTGACTTTTGGGGATGAGGATCTCTAGGTTACTGAATGAAACTTCAGCATTCATTATGTGTTCTATAATATTGTCTGGGGACTCTATTAGGGAGATTTGTAAGATACTGACTTCCATAAGAACCAGTTACTTTATTTTAAAAAAAGTACATTGTTGAATGATGAGCAAATCTACGGCAAACTAAGTTCAGTTCCTTGGAAGTGGTTTTTCTATCTTTATTTACAGCTTATTTATTTATTTATTTATTTATTTATTTATTTATTTATTTATTTATTTATTTAAGGGACTATGATTTATAAGGTTTTTCCAGACTGAGTTTCAGGCCTACAATGTTCCAACACCAGCACCATCACCAGTATTATATAATCACTGCTCCAGAAAGTGCAGATTTCAGAACCGTCTGATGCAACTTGAAAATGTCTCTATGGCAATTTTCTTCTGTAGATGTTAACAGAAATTTTGCAGAATTGTCATGTCAAAACTTCCATATAAAACAATTTTATAGAGTCATCTACGCAGAAGATAATTTGTGCTTTCTACACAGGAATTCAAAGGTGATTCAAAGTCTAGTGCTCCTAAACTACTTTGCTTGAACTCAAAAATGAGTAGAAACTCTAGTAAATCTACCATCCTTTCAAGAGTTAAAACAGGTTCAATCTATTTAGCCCAGGTTTTTCAATTTCCAGAACTTGAGTTATGGTGTGCTAACAGAAGAGATAATGGATCTGAAAGAGGATTATTCTGAGATCCCATTTCATAATTTCCCAACAAAACTATTCAGAATGTAGGCTAATAAGTCAGAGGAGAATAAAAATGGAAAGTTGTTAAGTGAGAGAGTAAACACGTAATGTCAAAACAATTTGTACATTTAAAAAATTATATAAACTATCAAAGATAGAACTACTGGAAAAATAATAGCTGTAATTTACTTAATCAATACTTCAACATTGCACTATTTTGAATATCATAATAAATTAAAAATATAACATTTAACTTACTTTTATTTATAGTTTTAGTTCATAGTCTTATTGATACTATCCACTCCTAGTATAGAAATAATATTAATAATGCTATAATATCTGTTAGGAAAACAGTGCATATAAGCCAATTTATAATAAAAAGTGAAATTTAATCTCTTCTAAGGGTAAAGAAAGACAATGGTCATTTTTGACTTGTGCACTCCATCATTCTACTCTGAAAAAAGATGAATATTAAAATAAAAATTAGATTACTTATATTAGACAAGTGTCTTAAAAAATTCAATTGTAAACTTTTGTTTAATGCAAAGAACTTCTAAGTAGTTTCTATAATGATATCTGAGAAGGGCCAAAAAGTTTTCCCTTCAAAATATAGATAGATCATGTTGCTTTAAATCTTTGAATTTCTACACATAGATTCATTAGCTAAATGACATAAAATATATCAAGAATAAACAATTATCACCCATTGATCCGTAGCATGACTGAGTCTCTTCTCAATACTGACGTTTGCTCAAAAAATGAATATTGATTTGGTCACACACACTGAAGTCATATGGGCGCTTCAAATATTGGCTGCTTTTTTAGCCCAGACATTTTATTTTATTTATTATTATTATTTTTTAGTGACTTACACTACATTGATATTAAATATCTGATTATCCAAAGAACCAATGAATAAAGCTTCTGAATTCAGGAAGCTTAAATTACACAGTAGGAGAAAACACATACATACATACACACACATACATACATACATACATACATACATACTGTAGTACTGTAGCACTGGTCCCTTTGTTCATCAATTTGCTTGAGCAGGCACCAGTAAGATCTCCATTGTGACACTTGTTACTGTTTTTGGCATATTGAGTACACCACTGGTAGCTTGCCTGGCTCTGCTGTGGGGGCAGGATACTCTCAGTAGCTTGCCGGGCTCTCCGAGACAGATGGAAGAATTAATCCTGGGTCAGCCACATACAAGGCAAACATCCTACATATACATACATGGATTCATACAAAAACACTTTTGTTTTTGTCCTAGTCTGAAAGTAATCTGTCATAAAAATGAGTAACAGTATTGTGGCAAAGGGAAGGATTGAGCGGTTAAAACAGCGATAATTTGCTATTACTTCCCAGGTTATCTCTTCTTGAATCAATCTGAAGCCCAGACATTTTAATTTAACCAGCCTGATTCATTCCTGGACATCTGTATGTTTAAACTCTTCAAATGGTTGTGTTAAGGCCACTAAAGTTAAGAACGACTGAAAAAGAGCATGCCTAGCAGTTTTGGTAGGATAAGTAAATAAAACAAGAATAAAGTAGCACTGTAGCATTGTAGTCCCGTTGTTCATCGATTTGCTCAAGTGGACACCAGTAATGTCTCCATTGTGAGACTTGCTGTTACTGTTTTTGGCATATCGAGTATACCATGGATAGCTTGCCAGGCTCTGATGTGCAGGTGGGAGACTCTTGGTAGCTTGCTGGGCTCTCTGAAAGGTATGCAGGAATCCAACCTGGGTCAGCTGTGTGCAAGGCAAATGCCCTACCCGCTGTGCTATCGCTCCAGTCAAAAAATAATGCAATATATTTTTACTTTATTCTTTTGATGATTTGGGCAACCCCAAGAGGTGCTTGAATATACTCCTGGCTCTGTACTTTGACTCACTATTGGAGGTGCTGGTGCTCAGGGAACTATGAGCGTTTAAGATTGAACCTGGGCCACCTACATGCCAAACACATACTCAACCCTTTGTATTCTCTCTAAGTCCTGCCCTTAGTTATGTTCTTCACTTAAATATTTTCACCATTTAACCAATTGTCTCTAGACAAATTTTTCTCTAACAAGCACACAAAAATAGGAAAAGAAAATTAACTTAAAAGAATATATTAAAACTTAAATCACTGTCACTGTATCACTGTCATCTGGTTGCTCATTGATTTACTCAAGCGGGCACCAGTAACATCTCTATTACACTCAGCCCTGAGATTTTAGCAGCCTCTTCTTACTCGTCTTTCACAACCATTAGAGTCTCTTTCAGGGTCAGGGGAATGAGACCTATCGTTACTACTTTTGGCGCATTGAATATGCCACGGGTAGCTTGCCAGGCTCTCCGAGAGATAGGTATTTATCTTTTACTGTATAAGACCAAGGGAGCTTGGTCTTATAGTCTCTAGATGTTGGCTGTTGGTGGGATTACATGGCGCCAGGGGCAGTTTGTGGGTGTGACTGCCAAGCTGCTGGGAAATGGTGGGTCTGGGTGGAGAAGGCCCAGTCCCAATCTGAGCAGGCTTGGAGATATCAGTCCCCGGTCCTGCACACCTGGGTTCCTCTGCCGGTCCCTTCATGCGTGAGGCTCGTCTGGATGTGTGGAGAGAGGCCTTGAGCATGGCTGTGGCTGGGTTCTGGAGGTTATTAAAACTTAAATAATAAAATTAAAAAGACCTTTTTGCTAAACTTTGTTATTTCATTAATAGATACACTGGTTTCCAATAATATGTTGAATATTTTTAATTGAGCTTTGTACTGTATGGTGAAACCCTGGTTTTGCTGGTGTCATATGTCCATTGACAGACATTCTAGACTTCTATTGTAAACATCTGTTTATCTCAGTGCCTTGTATTTCTTCAAATTCCTTACCCTACCTTAAAATAAGAAAGCTACTCGGGGTAAATCAACTGTCTATTGATAAAGCTATCTACTATATGAATAAATTAAAGAAACTCTAACATTGTTAAATATACATTTAATTTTAATGATAAATTTAGCATGTCTGATAGATTTAGTAAAGAGAAAAAACTGATGGCTAAGTTAGCTAAAATTATGATCATCATTGCTCTTCAAGACTCTTGTGAATTGCCAGTCAACTTTGCCATATTTGACAGAGCTTGGAAAACTCTTGTTTTTATAGATGAATAGATAACTATGCTGATGGAAGAATTAATAAACTAATAGGTTACTATAATTTAGTATAATTTTTAGTATGAATTGATGCTCTCTTATTTTACACTTCTAAGAAGTTGTTGCCCTATTTTCTATCAAGTTGACACAGAATTGTTTGTTATCTACTATTTTAAAACTACCATATCCACTCATCACTTTGTGTAGTAGACCATTTTAGGACTGAGATATATAGCATAAAAATGGGATTACTATCAGTTGAAATAAAATTATAAAACAACTAGCAACACAGTAACTGTAATTTTCCTTTATAGTAGAACTGTGGCAAAAGTAGATATGGTAAAGAACTTATAATGAAACAAAATAATACAAGCTAAGAAGTCTTTTAAGATTCTCTCTATTTCTCACATCCTGCAACTCTGGGAGACAATAGGTTTGGTAAATTCCAAGTTTGGGTAACTGAATTATAATTATCAACTTATCCTAGTGAAGATTTCTCACATTCCAATCAAATGCAAAAATATGCTCTTTAGAATTATGTTATTATTATATATTTAATGACTTTAGCTTTTATATAAAGGAAATTATGACTTATTGATTTTAAATTTCACCTTAATTATGGTTCCTTGAGTAGTGCTAATTTTAGCCAAAATTAATTTATTATATAATTATGAGTATTATACAGAAAACAGATTAATTAATCTTGAATACTAGACAAAATAGCTTTTATTTTCAATATTTCTTCTGTGAGAGGATTGAAAGATAATTGTTTGCACAAATTTCTATACACAATTTTTTTATAGCAACAATCAATCCTTGTGAAACCACTACAAGTGATAAAATCATTTTACTGAGTTACTGTTGCATAAAGATATTAGTCAGAACTTATAAAAGCATTGCTGACAATAAAAGTTATAAATAAGTTTTGCTATAAATTGCTGAGGAAATTTAAAAGTGTGTTATTATTCTGGATTCTGTTTATTGGAAACACTTTACGAACTGAAAATTTAATTAGCTGACTGACTGGGTTTTAAAGTAACTGGCAAAATTCATCCCCATCCTTCACGAATTGCAATTACAAAAAAACCTTGAGTTCAATCTGAGTATAAAGCCTGAGGATTTGTCACTGATTAAAATTTTATGACCAAAGTTTATATTTTTTCCATAAGTTGTTCCTCATACTTTGCTACAGTAAATCTTTCGTAAATGTTAAATTGATAATTTATCATCGCCTGTTGTTGGAAGAACTGTGGGATTCTGCCACGGGAGACCCAGCAGAGAGCTGCTCTGCACTTTGTGATCACACCTGGCAGGTTTGGGTGGACCATATGTGGTGTTGGTGATGGAACCCAGGTTGGCCAAGTGCAAGGCAGGCCCCTTGATAGCTGAACTCTAGCTTGGGCCAATGGCTGCTTCAGTTTGAAGTAGGATTGAAGTTTCTCAAAAGTGGATGCTTTGTGCAGTTCAGCTTTGGTGCTGTCCTAAGAAAGATTGTGCTTTAATAGATGCTGAAATATCTTTTTTCAGACTTAAATAGAATACAAGAGGGGAAAACAAGATGAGTGGGGGAGAACTAAGGACAGATGTAGATGAGGAGAAAGAATATGAGCAATGTGAATGACAATTCAAAGTCAACCTTGGGTGTATGCATCATAAACTCTGGCATACGATTCTTAACAATAGTTATGAAATGGAATGGAGTATTGACTCTGTGTTGGGTACTGACTGTGTACTTGCCTTACATTATTTGATTTATCTCTCACCACAACCTTATAAGGACTTTGAAAATCCTCTTAAGACAAGTACCATTGGCTTGCTCTTCAAGCCCATGCTCTCCCTTGAACACACATCTCACTTGCTGTCTCTAATGTCTGTTCACTTGCATTTTTCCACTCTGGAGAGGTCTGTGTTCTCTCTTCAACACGTATATCATTTTCTTTCCCCTTACTTCTTTCTAAATAAGTTTCACCAAAAAACCATCTTGCTTCACACACACACACACACACACACACACACACACACACACACACACACACACACACCAAGTACCAATAGCAATTGCCCTGACCTCCTTTCCCACTCTGGATTTTCACCCTGGATTTTTCTGATTCAAGGAATCAGATCCACTGGAGCACTATTGTTTAGAAACTATACTCTGTGTGTCTGGACTGTGATATTTCCTGTTCAAATGACCGTGGGCTCTTGGGACCTCTTTCGAGATAAAAGCAGACCAAATACCCAAAGACAAATCACAGCTTATAAAAACAAGATCAAAAGAAGGCTACTGGGTTTTGATGGGTCCCTCATTTATGAGAAAAAACATTTGCCTTTGGTTTTGTTGCTATCTTCTCTTCAATACATGGTTTCCAACACAGAACTCAAGAGAGCTAGTTATATCGAACCACAATACTGTCACATAGTGAGGAAGGAGAAAGGCAGAGGAGAGTTCGGTTTCTCTTTCCTTCTAGAAGCACACACCAGATAGAGAATACAAAATTCTCCTTATAACTTTGCCATTAGTTGTGTCGCCTGGTGTGTGTCTGTGTGTGTATGTGTGTGCATGTATGGTCAAGAAGGAGACAGCTGGAGGGAGAAGAGATTGTCTAAAATATGTTTATTTTGCATGATCTGGTACATTTACTGAATAACCAAAATAAATAAATTTAGTTTCCACATTTTAATTTGGTTCTATTAGTTTTGTCATGTGTTACTCCTCTTTCAGTGAAAGGAGTTCTGTGTTTATGTGTGTACTTGTCTTCCTACTTGCTTAAACTTATACATTTTTCCTTATTCTAATATTCTTGCAATAGTTTAAAATCAGTATACAAATGTATATTTAATAGTGTTAACCTCTTTGCATATCACTAGGTTAATATAAAGATGTAGGATGGCTTTAACTCTAACTCTCCATGTCCCTTCTTGAGGCTGAAACAGACTGACAAGGATAAAAGAAACTAGTCTCTCTGAAAGAGGAGATGAAGAGGTCCTAGTTAAAGAAAATGATATTTAGAATTTTGAAACCTTATAGAAAATTACTATTTTAACTCAGTCTTGTTACAAACCCAAACTATTATCATTATTATTTTACACCATTAATTTATCTATGGGCTTACATACATGACTGTTGTTTTGTTCAATAAATTTATTAGTCTCCTACTCCTTCACCTCTTCTTCCTCCTCCTCCTCCTCCTCGTTCTCCTCCTCCTCCTTGTCCGCCTCTTCTTCATCCTCTTCCTCCTCTTCCTCCTCTTCCTCCTCTTCTTTAGTGCAATTAATTTTGGTTTGTCTTAAAATGTTATTGAACCCAAGTTAGGGCGCTTGATACTCAAAGGTATCAAGCACTTTTTATCACTGCTTCAACCATAACTTTTCAAATAGGAAAAAAATCTCTCTGGATATATAGAGGAGAAAATATAGTTTTTCCCCTATTATTATACAATGTGTCATTCTAAGTTATTGACAATCTAATAATAAACTCCCCCCCAAAAGCCTTTTATCTTTCCTTCAGGTTAAAGTTTGTCCTTTCCACTGAAGCTGCCTGTCTGACCTCCAGAAAGGAAAAATTTCTCTAGCACTCAGAAATACCTTTTTAAAAAGGAATCTCCTTTCTTCTTTAACCTTTTAAAATCCACACATAAGATGCATCAACTACAACCTGCAAAAACAGTTTTAGACCAGCTGTGGATATGTGGATATGTGATTACCTAATGCCTATTGTTCTCAGTTTTTATTCTAATTCTGGCAAAATTCCTTTTACCCTGAATAATGCAAAAATATTTCAGACACTGTAATAAACAAGGTAACAGTTATATAATTCAGAGTTAAGAGCAAAATACATTTTATAATTGAAGACTAATTCATAGAAACCAATAGTCAGTAGGGAGAGATGAATAATATATTCATATTCATATATTTATTTGAAGGATAATTTTATTTAGTTTTACTTGGTTTCAGCTTATATTCTGGTTTTGGAGCCATATGAGGTGATACTAGAATCTACTCCTATCACAGTTTTTGGGGGATTGTTTGGGGCTCCCACTTACAATGTCTGTACTGACGCCTCTTGGAGCTTTCGTCCTGTGCCCCTTTTGAGATACACATAATTATTGCCAAGTAATCTTTAGAAATAATCGACACACATAATGGTATAAATCCTATCTTCTATATAAAAGGAGTCCAACTAGATATCATATATTGTGTTCAGCGTATAATACATTTTAGTCTGAAAAAGTGCTTCAATCTTTCAGTATCTTTATTGATTTTTGAGTATTACAGGCAGATGCTTTTATAGAATGCCACTCAATTTTGTTTGTCTGATGTTTTTTCCTGATTAGAATGAAATTACACACATCTTTGGCAGATCTGTTAGAGGACAAAACTGTGTTATTGTCCTTCCCCCCTCAAGCACACACATTATGATTTTCTTTGTTATTGATGGTGAGTGCTAATTTTGATTTATTCATTATGGAAGTGCTTCCAAGTTACAGTCATATGATGTTACCTCTTTTCTTTCTCTAATCACTAGGCGTTTGGTGAAAAAATGCCTTGAGGTGAGGTGAACATATTCCATTCTACATGCTTTTTATACTTTATTAATGTGCTTCATTGTTTCTGTATGGATCTTACTTTCCTTTTCCTCAGTAAATGTTTCTCAGATGATTATTCAGGAGGAAACTTAACAATAAAAACAAAGAAGAAAAAACTTACTTTTATGGCTGTGGATCTCAGAATAATTGTTTTTAAAGAGAGGGAAGTAGGGGTCAGAGAGCTAGGAGCATGGGTTAAGTGTTTGGCTTATATATAGTCTACCCTGGTTTGATCCCTGGTACTGCATAGGTACAATCTCTGAACACAGAGGCAGGAGGAAGCTCTGAGCACTACCTGGTATGACACACCCTAACACCCCCCACCCCAACACCACCACCAAAGAAAGGGAGGGGAACTTAAGACAAAGAGAGACTAATCATTATATCTGGGACCAAAATCTTTGAATCCTCACAGTCATGGCCTTGACATAACAACAAAACTTATATCAGTTTTATTATCGATTGTCACTACTCATAAGTGAGTTTGCAGTTTCATTTAATGCTCATTGTGAAGAATCTAGGAGCCAGGCATAGTACAGAGGTGAAGCACCTGACTTATGCGGCTGACCCCAGTTTAATCCTCGAGCACAGAGCCCTGAATAGACCCACAAACACCAACATATGTGGCCCCTAAGCCACAAACAAAACAAAAAGCTTTAGACAGATTTGGGTCAGAGAAATGATTCAGAGGGATGGGAGCATGTTTTACAGAAAGCCCACATTTTATTCTCAGCACTTTGAGGACCAGTAAGAATTTACTGGGCATGAGCTCCATGCACTCCGAAACTTTTGAACATTACTGTGGGTTGATACCCCCGCATGAACATTAGAAAGATCTGAAAATATGCATTAAACTAATGGATTCTGACTGCTATGTTTCATTAAAGGAAAACTTAAATGATTACATTTCATCTAGTCATACTATCTTTGAATTCTTTCTTGGGGAAACACAGGGAGGAGAGTATTAGTTTACAAATGTGAAGGCCAGAAATTGTCTTAGTGTTCTCTGATAATTTCTTAACAAATCTCCAAAACTTCAGTTATTAAGTCAGGCCCTTGGTATAACTCTTAAGACATAAAAATACACGGCTTGATATTCAGTTCTAAAGCAAGTCATTATTCTCTTTTAAACATACTTTCCCTTGGAGTTTTCTCCTTGGGTGGATTTCAAGAACAATGATTTATTGTGTGAAAAATATTTCATGTACATATAGAACTAAAAGTTTAGGGTGGGAAAAAAATTCACAGAAATTAGCTAAAATAAAGTGATTTTAGAACTGTACTCAGAGATTTAATTAGTAAGCGTGGGTGAGGTTGTAAAGGTTTGCATTTTAACAAGGAATCCAGAAGTTTCTGATGTGGGTGGGCTTGAAAACACAGCATGGAAAATCTGTAATTAATGCAGATTAATCATTTACAGAAATATAGCTAGTGTTAGAGCTATCATATAATGTATAGAAAGAAATACAGACATTGTTATTATTTAGTTGAGGAATTTCAATTGAGATCACCCAGTGATTGAAGGCATGCCATTAAAACTACAGTATGCTATATGGTCAAGATCAAGAATAATGTAAGGTATTTTTCCTAGTTCTTTCATAGCCCCTTGATCAGCCCCTTGCTGTGTGATCCTTTTTTGAAGGTGTTATTTTCTTGTTGGATGTAACTTTTCAACAGATAGATATCTGTACAAATTTGGTAGAGCATCTGAATGATTTTTTTTTTCCAAATAAGAATACCAAAACACAGGTAGTGGAACTTCAGGACTGATCTCAGAGAGATGCCAGCTGAATTATTCCAGGAAGGCCCAGCCATCATCAAACCAACATCTTTGGACCCTAGGCAGGATGGGGGCACCAAGTCCCCACTCTGACAAAAGGTCAGGATTCCTGTCACCCACATCTGGCTCCAGTCCCTGCCAGAGAATCCACATAGCTTCAGGACTGATAGTCCCTGCCGTACCTCAGTTGATAGTCCCACCTCCAAAGCCCCTGAAGGGAACAGCTGTATATGAGGCTGGCTGAGCAACACCTCCAGATTTCATGGAGCGGACGGTCCAGGAGAAACAAGAAAAGTAGATGTGAAAATTGAGTAGAAGCCCACTAAGCTCAATGAGTGAAAATAAATATAAGGAAAGAGGCAGGAGGGAGCTCTGAGCACTGCCTGACAGTGTTGGTTCTTGTGGGTAACAGCTCAGTATATCCTTAAGCCATGACTTTGAACAACACCATTACAAGATATATGTTGTAAAAAGCAATATAAAGTAAATTAGTGTCTGCTAAGAAGCTGGCTTGGGTAGAGGGTGGGGGAAAGTAGAGACATTGGGTAGAAGTAAAGACATATTGGTAGTTGGACTGGTGATAGAATATTGAACATTGAAGAACCTGCATTATAAACAACTTTATATATTTCAGTGTTTAAAGTTAAAAATTTTTTAAAGAAAAGAACATGGAGTTAAAATTATATTCCAAATAATGCAAAAATAGTTGCTGGAAATTAAAGTTCTGGAATGCAAAATTCTGTATTTTGGGTTGATTTGCCTTTTTTTGTGTCCACATATATTTAAAATGGGGCCATAAGTGGTAGATACAATTAATTTTTCTTTTATAAAATTGCTCTTATTTTTTCTCAATGCAAAGAAAAGTATACATAAGAAAACAAACTCTAACCATATTTTGAGGCAAACATAATAACCATTACATTATGTGACTTAAACAATTTACTTACCTCCCTTTTACAATTTCTGACCCTACTTGTCAAGCTTAGATTTCATAGATTTCACTGTTGTCCAGGTAAAAGTCTTCAAAACTGATGAAACATATCCTACTCTGAATTCTTGACAAATACTAAATGATCCAATATCTGAAGGTTTGTTTTGTCATGTTTGTGATTTTCCTTTCATTATTCTTCCTATTCTTTCTGAATTCCATTGCTTCACATTTATGTAAAAAGATTTTTAAAATTTTTCTTTGCATTTTATACATATAGTCAATGGAATATTTTTGGAATGCTCTTTGTTCTTTTTTGTTGCTTGTTAAATACTCCAACGAAATTCTTTTTATTATTGCTGTAAGTTGACGATTTTATTTGCAAGTTTTTTACTGTAACTATAGGATAACATACATTGACAGAAAATAGAAATAGGTTAAATAGTAATATCTTTATATTTTTCAAAAATATTAGAGTCAAGGGGCCAGAGCAATAGCACAGTGGGTAGGGCATTTGCCTTGCACGTGGCCAACCAGGGTTCGATCCTCGGCACCCCATATGGTCCCCCAAGCACTGCCAGGAGTAATTCCTGACCACAAAGCCGGAAGTAATCCCTGAGCATCGCTGGGTGTGACCCAAAAAGCAAAAAAAAATATTAGAGTCAATATAAGATAATTTGTTTATAATGATATCAATATTTATGGCCTTGGTGTATACAGTCAGCTAACCAAACTACCACCAAAATATCTAAGACCTCTTCATCCATGTCCATGTCAACTACTCGTCTCCTCAATTATGTTCTTATTTTTGTACTCCAAGACAATAATCACTGTCACTGTCATCCCATTGCTCATCGATTTGCTCGAGCAGGCACCAGTAACGTCTCCATCATGAGTCTTATTGTTACTGTTTTAGGCATATGTATTATGCCACAGGTTGCTTGCCAGGCTCTGCCATGCGGGCTCGATACTCTGAGTAGCTTGCCGGACTCTCCAAGAGGGGTGGAGGAATCCAACCCAGGTCTGCTGCATGCTAGGCTAACATCCTACCCGCTGCGCTATCGCTCCAGCCTAAGACAATAATACTTTTTAAATTTATGAAACCTGCTAAGTTCATTTTTTATCAGAGAAATTTTATTCAATAATATTTAATTTGTTATCTTTAATTTCACAAAATTACACAGGCAATTTTCTGTGCATGAGGATTATGTACATCCCACATCCATGCCACCAAAAAATACAATCTAACAGAAGAAATATAAATAATAAAAATTCTAAATCTTTTGGGATAATTTTGATGAAAGCTAATCTAAGACTTTATAAGAGATATGTGTATACAAAAGTACACAAAAAGTGGGGCTGGAGCGATAGCACAGAGGGTAGGGCACTTGCCTTGCATGCAGCTGACTCGGGTTTGATTCCCAGCATCCCATATGGTCCCCTGAGCACTGCCAGGAGTAATACCTGATTGCAGAGCTAGGGGTAACCCCTGTGCATCACCGGGTTCACAACAAAAAGCAAAAAAAAAAATAAGTTATACGAAAAGTGTACAGACACCTCTAAATCATAATTTTGGGATCTAAAACATCATCCATAATACAAAACAAATGTTCCGAGCTTTAAGAAAAGAGATAATTATAATTTTGTAGTTATAATTCAGACAGAAAGAGTACAGAAACAAACAAGATGGTAAAGTTTTAAAGTCCTTCAGAACCACAGAGGTTAGACTGATTCTACACTATGAAGTACTCAATACAGAACACAGACATCAGGTTCTTTATTAAATTATTATTTTTAAAAAAAAATTTATTTTTTTAAAAAATTTTATCACCATGTGGAAAGTTACAGAGTTCTCAGGTTTATGTCTCAGTTATACCGTATTCAAACACCATCCCTTCACCAGTGCCCATATTCCACCACCAAAATCCCCAGTATACCCCCCGCCCCCCACCCCAACTGTATAACTGATGAATTTCACTTCATTTTCTCTTCACCTTGATTACGTTCCATATTTCAACACAAAACTCACTATTGTTGTGGGAGTTATATCCCCAAACAAGATAACCCTAATAAGGAGGCATTTGATAATTAGTTTTCCATTAAAAGATTGTATGTTTTCAGGTTTTAGAAAAGGTCGCACGGCCGCGTTAGCGGCCGCGCGGCTCGGATGTGTCCCAGTCCCGAATCCTGGAGCCGTGTTAGTTGCTGCTCAGTGTCGCCAGGGCTCCATCTGGAGAAGGTGTGCTGGCGGCACCTCCTCCTTCTGGCCCCCCGGTGTTGCTGGCCCCGATTCGGGTCCGGAGCATTGTCCGGGCCGCGTTGCTCACCAGAATGCCTGCCGCTTCTCTGTGGATTGTGGCAGCAAGATCTCTTTATTAAATTATTGAAAGGTTTTTTGTTTGTTTGTTTGTTTTGCTTTTTTTTTGGGTCACACCCGGCGATGCACAGGGGTTACTCCTGGCTCTGCACTCAGGAATCACCCCTGGCGGTGCTCAGGGGACCATATGGGATGCTGGGAATCGAACCTGGGTCGGCCGCGTGCAAGGCAAATGCCCTATCTGCTGTGCTATTGCTCCAACCCCGAATTACTGAAAGTTTTGAAATTGTATATGATTCTCTTTTAAAAGTTTATTAAGATATAATTGATAAAAAAACTAGATATTTAAAGTGTACAACATGATATAATACATCTGTCTACTGTTAAAAGATTATGTAAATTTACAAACCCACCACATATTTACCACTTTTTTCTTTATGGTGAGAACATATAAATTTAATTACCTTGCCAGTAACAATCATATAATACAGTGTTATCAACTATAATAATTAGGTTAACAAGTTATATAGACATCTAATCATCATTGTTATCTATTTTATAACTTAAAGCTTTTACCATTTTACCAATCCTATACCTTCTAGCTCTTGGGAACCACTTTTCTATTTTTATATCATTTGACTTTAAAAAAAAAACTGCAGATATATTTGATACAATGCTGATTCTGTGTTTCTCTCCCTTCTTTCACTTATCATGCAGATTCATTTATTTTCTTTCTACCTTCATATCCAACTACTTAGATTATTTCCATACTTGAATCATTAAGAATTAAGCTGCTATGAATATGGAAGTACAGATATCTCTTCAAGAAATTTTATTACCTGGGGCTAGAGAGACAGTGCAGCCAGTAGAGCTCTTGCCTTGAAGGAGACTGACCTGGGTTCCTTGGCATTGCATATGGTCGCCAGAGCACCGTCAGGAGTGATTCTTGAGTTCAGAGCCAGGAGTAACCCTTGAGTATTACCAGGTATGACAAAAAAAAAAACAAGCAAACAAACAAAAAATCCTCTGAGTATAGCCAGAAATGGAACTTCTGTGTCATATGGTAGTTTTATTTCTAATTTCTCAAGGATCTCCATTCTATCTTCTATAATGTCTGCAGCAATCTACATTTCCATTAATAGTGAGCAGGGGTCCCTTTTCTTCATCAGTTCCCCAACACCTGTCATCTCTTCTACTTTGATCATAGACTTAACCACGCATAGGGTCTTTGTGTCTATGGAACCTGTGAAAAAACATCACATGCCCATAAGACATGCCGTGACCAAAATATTGGTGTAGGGAGAATATTTCTGGAAGGATGATTCTAGAAAAGGCAAGTTAGTGTGCTGGACAATGACATACAGACAGACTAGATCAATAAGATCCTTGCTTGATGTTACCAAGTTTATCTCCTATTTGTAAGTACCTGGATATATGGATCAGTTTTTAAATTTTGTATTTATGAGACATCTTTCTATAGAACTCTCAATCACAACAATTTTTATAAAAATTAAAAATTTAGCAACAATTAGAAAATAATTATAATAGAGGGCCAGAGTGATAATACAGCAGGTAGAGCATTTGCCTTGCGCACGGCTGACCTGGGTCCAATACACGGCATCCCAAGCACTGCCAATAGTAATTCCTGAGTGCAGAGCCAATAGTCAATACTGAGCATTGCTGGCTGTGACCCAAAAAGCAAAGAAAAAAAAAGAAAACCAAAAAAACCTCACACACAAATTATAATAGAGTTAAAATGCACAGAATATTTCCTATACATATAATACAGTCTTCTACAACTCCAGAAAGATGTCTTTAGAGAGATTTCCCCCTTAGTTTCTCACACACTTGTGCCCTCAGTGCCAGTTTTCACAAAAACACAGGTTTATTTCACATGATTTAATGGAACATAGATTCTCAAGAAAAGGACAGACAACCTTTAAGAGTAACCTTGTGTCTGTAAGTTTAAAATGGCACCAAGTGTAGACTTCATAACACATGAGGATATTGTAGGAATGCTGCAGAGTTATGAATTATCTTCATGGAAGATTCAAACAGTGCAATATCACAGCACATCTTTCCAATTCTTCTAACAAGAAAACCTGTGACTATATGAATTCTCTCTATGCTCACTTTCAAATTCTACACTGTACTTTTGTTTTGTTTGGGAGCTTTATCTGTGGTACTTGAAGTCTGCTGCATGCAAAGTAAGTCTCTAAACATCTATACTGTCTCTTGGAACCCTGTTTTGCTTCCTGTGCATCACTGGGGGGCCACATCCAATGATGCCGTAGGTTACTACTGGCTCTGTGCTCAGGAATCACTGCTGGTGGTGCTCAGAGACTATAGGTGATGCCAGGGTTCAAACCTGGGTCAACTACATGCAAAGCAAACATCTTATCCACTCTGGACTCTCTCTCTGTCTCCTACGTTGTTCTATTTTATACAGGTGATATAAAAAGAAAAGTTCAATTTTAGCTAACTTTAACTTTCTAAAATTTTTATTTTGAATTAATTTTTGGTCAATGGGAGTTTAGAAAACCTTTTCCTGTTACCAATTTTTCCACAATATTAATATTTAGTTATTAAGTTGCGGTCTATAGTTTAAGGAGTTGAGAGTAGACCATGACCTGACTCATTACACTTCCAGCCAATTTGCAATTTGCTGGTCAGTAAGTGAGCCTTTGTTTGTAGCTCAAAAGAACACCTAATCTACCATCTACCTTTCTTAATAAGAGTAGCCATCAGAAAAGAGAAGCTCCTTGCAAACAATAATGCACTACCAAGAAAGAAGCAATTATTTAAAAATATGAATTATGAGTATTTCAAGGGGAAGATTGTCCTATTTTTAAATTTTAGAAAAAAATTATCTTCCAAAAGTTTCAAGCATATTTTTTCTGGTACTGAAATCCACTCAAATATTAGTTTATACATTTATACAGGACTGGAGTGATAGCACAGCGGGGTAGGGCGTTTGCCTTGCACGTGGCCAACCCAGGTTCGATTCCTCTGTCCCTCTCAGAGAGCCCAGCAAGGTACCGAGAGTATCCCGCACAGCAGAGCCTGTCAAGCTACCCACGGCATATTCGATATGCTAAAAACAGTAACAACAAGTCTCACAATGGAGACGTTATTGGTGCCTGCTCAAGCAACTCAAAGAACAATGGGATGGCAGTGCTACAATGCTACTTTATACAATCTAATTGAAACTGCTTTTGAAAACTAAGGACTACTGAATACTATTGACAATTAGAATGGAATACAGTTAAAATTATTAGAGTATATTTTGTTTATTAATATTCATTTTATTTCCAACTGAGAATATTTGCATATGTTTATTAATTTCAATCTGATCAGTTATAGCTGTATTTATGAATTTCAATCTGATCAGTCATAGTTTTCTATGCCAATAAAGTGAGCAGAAAAATCACACCTAGTTCAAAAAGACCCTTGAGTCCTCTACTTAAAAGCAATAAACTGTTGGTCTCTCAACAATAATCATTTCAGTTCATTTAACTGTCTGTTATTTTAGTTATTATGTATTGTTATAACAAATGCATAGAAATAATATTACATAAGCATCTTCATTGACCTTCACTTCCATATTTAAATTATATTCATTAACAAAAAGTTACATTGCTATAACAAAATCATGAAATAATCTCAATTAATTAGATTACTTGAATACAAGAAATGTATTAAGTTGTAATTCAAAGTGATTATAGCTGGAAAAAAATAGCTTCCCATTTTATTAGATAAACAAGACACAGGAAGAGATGTGTTTATCGCACACCACTTCCTCAGTTCCCTCAAGCATTTGTGGGGAAGAAGTAAAAAACATAACCAAAGAAAAGCATCTCTTATGATTCACAGTTTTCAATCATTATATTATTATATTTGAATTATGTCATTATAAGGGATGCCTGTCAGGGCTAGTCACTCTCAATTGGAAATCTGCATATAACTGGCAGACCTCTAGTGGACAGTGGTTCAAGGTTCTCAACATAGAGATTGACCCAGCAGATAATCGGTGACTGAATGAATCCATGAATGTGAAACTTTAAAAAAGAGAATTTGGGGAGGTAGGGGCTGAACCATACCTCAAGGATTACGAATGGCTCTGCATTCAGTAATCACTTCTGTTGTGGCTTGAGGGGCCATATGTAGTGCCACACATCAAACACCCAGCTCACTGCATGTGAGATGAGTGTTCTATTAGTACTATCTCTCTAAGCCCATGAAAAAAAATTCTGTGTGTAAGTGAACTCAATGCATTTCAAACATCTGTTAATGAGTGAGTCACATATTTAATAGTTTCTTTTAGTTTTTGTTTTTCAGTTTATGTCTTCTATCTTTTGTTTGAGATTGCCAAGATATTTTAAAATTTGAACAAAAATATAGGTCTATTAAAGACCGAAGGTATTTGGGTGGAGAAAGTGCCAATTAAATTGTTTTTAAATGGGAGTCAATGAAATGAAAATTTACAGTCCTATTCTTTATTTCACTTCTAATTTTTATTTTATTTTATTTTATTTATTTTATTTTTTGCCGGGCACTGCACCCACGGCATGTCTTTGCTTTATTAAAGGGCCCGCGCTGCAGTCAATATAAAAACACAAAAATCCCATCAGTTTAATAACAATAAAAAAAAAAACCCAAAAGTGGAAAACCGAGGGGGCAGGAAGAGACCCCTAGCACAGGGGCACAGGGGTCCCCGCTCACGGCGCCAGGCCGAGCGCAGGGCACCAAGTATTGCTGTTGCTACGAGGTAGGGAGGGCAGCGATTGTCCAGTGGGCGCCCCCCGTTCATCCAGGCCGGGGACCCTCCCTTCTTCTGGGGTGTGCTCAGCTTCTGCGTGCCCCGGATCTTGTCCAGCAGGCCAGAGATGAAGGCCTCAGTGGGTTTGTAAGAGTCAACCAGCAGCTCCCTGACCCTGGCAGTTCGGGCATCGTCACTCTCCATGTCCAGGAGCTCGTCCCCGTCTACCTCCAGCTCGGGGATCTCCTCTTCCTGGCAGTCGTAGAGGCAGGTGAGATGCTCCAGGTTGAGGCGTTTCCGTAGCTCCTTGCGGTTGTACTTGACCGTGACCTTCCCTTGGTGCCTCGCGGGGCCCTTGTCGTCCGCCCCCCCACCCCGCGGGCCCTTGCCCGCAGCTTCCGGGGGGCTCTGAAAGTAGACGTGGGGCCCTGGGCCGCTGCTGCCCGGCCTGGGGGCCTGAACTGACTCCGCTGCATCCCCCGCAGGGCCACTGTCGGCCATGGTGGCCGCCGGGGCCACGTACACGCATTGGGCCCCTCCCTGCGCCACCGTCTACAGGACGCCCACCGGCTGGCTCCAGCCCCCGGCTCGGGGTTAACTCTCTCCGTTGGCTCCACTGGGGGGGAGGCAGGGGCAGCTGCAGCATGAGGAGTCCCCGCGCCTGGCCTGGCCTCGTTACCCCCCCTAAATTTTAAAGCTGAAAGTAAAGCAATCATTAAGTGGTTCAGGTAAAAGAAAAACATCTGCAATGAACATAGAAATAACTTTCCACATGGTGATTCAATAAAAAAAAAAATAAAATAAATTAAAAACTAAAAATAAAAAAACTAATTGAACCGGAGTCAAATTAAACTTTCCGTCAATTATGCAGATTACTCAAGAAATTATGTAGATTGTTAATAAATTCTTAAGTGATGTGCAAAAAATACATCTTGACCTGAGTGATCCATCAGGTCTACGCTGACTTGTCCTATAATTCCTCCCAGAAAGCACTTCTGGGTAGTTAGAAAACAGGTCCCATACTGACTCTACTGAAACCAGCTTGGCAACATGGGTCAACTAGCTATGAGAACAGTTCTTTGCAAACCTATTACTATGTACCTTGCTCAGTTTGATCTCTCACTAGAGCAGATTTTTCTGCAGAGTAGGCTCTCTGGGGCCCATTAAGGTAGGAGTTTCAAGTAAAGCTTTTTTCCAAGATAGTATTTTATGTGAGTTCCCTGGGGTAGTGGTAGAAGAGCCAATCATTGATAGAAATTTTCTCCTTTATTTTGGAAAGTCTTTCTTTTGAATAGGACATTCTTTTGTTAAGAACCCAAGTAGGCACTCCAAGCTCATGTTTTTGCCACATTCAAGAGAAACATACAAATTTTCATGAGTCTGGCTTCACTGATAAGTAAGTCAGAGTTCTGTTAGCTTGCTTAACTTGGGATGTGGTTTCTCCCCATTGTGGGTTTTCTGAAGTCCAGAGAGCTGTGCACACTTTCTGGAGCACTGCTGACCTTGAGAACACTGGAAAAGCAGTGCTCAGGTGTGAGTTCCCTTAGAATGCAGAGGTGAACGAGTTGCTAGAAAGCTCACATCCACTGCCTTTGTGAGGTTTCTAACCGTGGAATCCTGAGCCCCCCTATGGGTGCCCACACACGAACTAGACTAACACTTTACCAAAACTAAGGGCATGTGTAGGTTTCCTATTTGAGTGACTACTAAGGGGTTCTGCCAGGGCAGCTCTGTGCCAAACATCTCATTTCCGCTAACTGCAGATTTTCTGATCTGCACTGAAATCTGAGGTGTGAAGGAAGTCTGAGATTTACCTAGAGTTTTTTTCTCATCTTAATGAGTCTTAGACATGTACATTTTAAAATTATATATATAACATATATATATTGCTTTTTGGCGATGCACAGGGGTTACTCCTGGCTCTGTACTCAGAAATTACTCCTGGTGCTGCTCAAGGGACTGTATGGGATGCTGGGAATCGAACCCTGGTTGGCCGCGTGCAAGGCAAACCCTCTACCCACTGTGCTATCGCTCCAGCTCCTTAAAATTATAATTTTTCTCTGGTCAAGACATTTGTAAGGCATCTGATACATGAGGAAGGCTGAACTAAAGACCTTCTTCACCTGCAATACAGAGATAAAGCTTTTCACTGCTGTGGACAATTTAATGTGGAACAAGGGATGGATTCCAGTGGAAGCTGCAGTCACACACACTGTATTTGTAACACTGATCGTCTATTTGAGTTCTCCTATTCTACTGGGCCACAAAGTCCATGCCAAGGTGGTGTGGCTTCTCCTCCATGTGAATTCTGTGGTGGACAATAAAGTCTGAGAACAGTTGAACATCTTTTATTCCAAGCATTTGAAAGTGTTTGTGTGAATTTCCTGATACCTGATTAGGTTGGCACGCCATGTGAAACTTCTCATTCCTTCCAAACATTTATATGGTTTTTCAACTGTGTGGACTCTCTGGTGGACAATCAGGCCTGATTTCTGGCCAAAGAATTTCTCCCAGGTACCAAAGTTCCAGAGCTTCTCTCCAATATGAACTCTTTCATGAACAATGAAGGATGAACCGTGCTGGTAGTTTCTCTCACACTTGGTACATTTGTAGGGCCTCATGTTCAAGACAATGGTATATCTGATCATCTATTTGAATGATTAGTTGATACAATAATTTAAACAATCTCTCCACCAGTGTCAACTTCCTCTACCAGTGTTTCCATATTTCCTCCCCACCCCAACCCCCACTTCACCGCGCCTGTCAACTTAATAGGCACATTGCAACATCTCAGTGGTTGCAGCTTAGATCTCATGTTTTCAGTTCTGTTTACTCTGTGTTTTTGGTATATGGCTATACCCCTCATTCAAGTCACTGGTAAATAGGAAGCCCTCTATACCTGTCAACCCATTACATTATTTTTTTAAAAAATTGAATCACAATGAAATACACAGTTATGAAGTTGTTCATGATTGGGTTTCAGTCATATAATGTTCCAACACGAGTCTTCTTCACCACCAATGTCTCTAGTTTCCCTACTGCCATCCCCACCTCCCACCTGTCTCATCTTTATGCTCCAGGACAGGCATTTTTCCTCGCTCTCTCTCTCTCTCTCTTTCTTTTTGGGCATTTTCAGTACAGACACTAAGTGACTAATATGTTTGTTCTTTTACCTATTTTTATCAGGCAGTTCTTATCCAGTGTGATCATGATGTCTAACTGTCTAACTATCTTGTCATCCTGGTCCCTTCTCTATCCCAACTGCCTTCTCCCCCAGCACGTGGGGCAGGCTTCCAACCATGGACCAATTTCTATGGTTCTTGTTTCTACTGTCCTTGGATAATAGTCTCATATTATATATATATATATATATATATATATATATATATATATTTTCCATATGAGTGAAATTATTCTATGTCTGTCCCTCTCCTTCTAACTCATTTTACTCAGTATGATACTCTACATATTCATGTATTTATAAGCAGTTTTCATGACTTTATTTATCCTAATAGCTGTACAGTATTCCATTGTGTAGATATACCATCATTTCTTTATCTAGTCATCTGTTCTCAGGCACTCAGGTTGTTTCCAGATTCTGGCTATTGTGAATAGTGCTGCAATAAAAATACAAGTGCAGTTGGTGTTTCTGCTGTGTGTTTTTGGGGCCCAGGTTTTTTTTTTCGAGAATTTGCATTAATGGTGGGTCTTTCCTTCCTTCCTTCCTTCCTTCCTTCCTTCCTTCCTTCCTTCCTTCCTTCCTTCCTTCCTTCCTTCCTTCCTTCCTTCCTTCCTTCCTTCCTTCCTTCCTTCCTTCCTTTTTTCTTTTATTTTTCTTTCTTTCTTTTATTCTTTCTTTCTGGGATAAAATCCAGGACCGCACACATGCATGGTCAAGGCTCTACTATGAGTTATATTTCCAGCCTACATTATTTTTTCCCTTCTACCTTCTGGGCCAGCAGTTTAATGCTAGGGCCCTTGAGTGAGGTGCTGTTCAGATGCTATGGTGCTGAGGATTTCTTGGGCTATCTCAGTGGTGTTCAAAAGCCTTCAGGGCTGCACCTAGTGGTGCTCAGGAAATTATGTGTTGCCAGAAATCAAACCTGAATGAGTTTAATGCAAGGTATGTGTCTCTACTTCATCCCTTCCACAAATTTGGTGATGCACTTATTTATTTTCATTTATTTGTTTGCAGGCTGTATCCAGCGGCATTCAGGGGTTATTCCTGATTCCGCATTCAGGATTATTCTTACCACTGCTCAGGGACCATATGGGGCAGTCAGACATCAAACCTGGGTTAACCACATGCACAGCATATGCTCTACCTACTGTACTATCACTTTAGCACCTGTTGATACACTTATTAGGTTTTCCTAAAAAGAGTTTTTCATTATTCCATTATTTTTCAAATGGTAAAAAGCAAAAACAAGGTTCTAAGTTGTTGACAGAGTGAATGGGCTACTTGGGCATTTGGAAGAGTTTAGTGCATTTCTGTTTTTATAAAGTTGATGTAAGAGTAAAATCTGAGATCAAATCTTTTGGAGTATTATGTGATTTCCATCAGATCATACTGCATTGTGTAGGCCAGTTATAAAGTTATCCCTTTTTTAGTGTGTGTGTCTGTGTGTCTGTGTGTCTGTGTGTGTGTGTATGGGCAACAGCTGTGCTCAGGCTTCTTCTGGAATCTGTTCTCAGGGATAATTTCTGGCAGTGCTTGGAGGACCATATGTAGTGCCTAGTATTAAGTGCAGGTCATCCACTAGGAATATACTCACTGCACCATATCTATGTTCCTATTTCTTCTTGACTTGAGAAGACATGAGACTCTGTGAAGATGTTTCCTTTAGAGTAACCTCAGAATGGATCATAGTTGCTGCTCAAGAGAATAGAGTGACTGGATGATAGCTGCTTATTCCTTCCTAATTCCATTACCTAGATATTATAATCAGGATGGCATAATAACAGTGGATAAACATTAAAGATTGAATTTTATTTATAGAGAAATACAATGCAGATCGTTACAACATGCAAGCCGACCAAAAAGACTGGGAACACCTGTAAAAATGATTAGAGGCTGCCACAAAAGCGTCTGTCCCTCTCAGAGAGCCTGACAAACCACCGAGGATATTCCACCAACATGGCAGAGCCTGGCAGGCTACCCGTAACGTATTTGATAGGCCAAAAATAGTAACAACAACGTATTCTTCTTGTTCATGGAGCAAGCAGACACCAATGGGCTACACAACAGGGACAAATGAAAATGTTACTGGGGCCTGCTTGAGCAAATCTATGAACAATGGGATGACAGTAATACAGTGATACAGGGAAGTACAATGGCTCTTTTTCATTTATTTTCACCTGTGGTCAGTATAATTCTTTAAAACATGCTTTCAGTCTACTTTCTGAAACCTGTAAACATCTTGTGTTACAAGAAGAAAAATAAGGTGTAATTAAGATCATGGATCTAGTTGGTCTGGGTGAGCTTAATTTAATCACAGATTCTTTTCCTTTTTTATGACTTTTTATACATTTAATTTTCATAAAGTAGTTCACATTAGTTCGTTACAGATAATATTCAGACATCTACACAACCAGCGAGCATCTTCCCACCACAATAAGAGGGAAGTGTGTGAAGTTTGTTGTATTTCATTCTAGGGCCATTTAAGCCCATATATACAAGAATACAAGCAAGTATGTTAAATCCAAACACACGTATGCTGCTATAGTCACATCAGTGGGCTAGAGTTTAAGAGCTCCAGGAAATACTGCATAGCTCTCTTTCAGGAGCTTTATTTTGTAATCTCTAGATCTTGGCCATTGATGAGATTACATGGCACTGGGGGCAGATTTGGAGTGTGACTGCCAAACTACTGGAAAACTGGAGACCTGGGTGGAGGAAGCTCAGTCCTGATCCAAGCGGGATTGGAGATCTCAGCCACAGGTCCTGCATGTCTGGGTTCCTCTGTCAGTTCCTTCATGCGTGGGCTTGTCCGAGTGTGTGGAGAGTAATCAAAGATTCTTAAAAGCAGAGAACTCTATGAAGTGGTCTACATTAGCCCCGGGAGGAGATGTGATTAAATTTTCATATCTATGATACTGATATATTGAGACAGTTCCTAATAAAATAATCCACTCTACCAAGAATATTCTCTATGCTTCATGTTACTCATTCTGCCACTCGGTTCCTAGAATTGGCACAGATACTTCTCTCTGGGATTGGATCAGAATATTTTTATATACATTCACTTCCTTTACAGAATTAGTTATATGTCTTCACGTCACCCACTTCCCAGCATAGGTAGCAGAAACTTTTCACTTAAACAGCCGAGAGACTGATAGAACTCTCTGGAAGTTTCCATTATGTCAATCTGAAATAAGTTTGCTTTTTTCTTTCATAAACTCACATTTTTTCTTGCCTATTTATCTTACTCCTGGTAAATTCTTTTACCACTCAAACCTATGGGGTCCAGGGCACAGGTTCATGCTCTACTTAGTCTACGACCGGACCGGAGAGAAGTAATAGGGCAGACAAGAGACAGGGCATTTGTCATGTACACAGCTGACCTCTGTCTTGATCTATGTGGGGCCCTGAGGGGGTGGGGGCTGGTGTTTGGGGGATGGGAATCCACCTGCTGGGGTCCAAGGCCTATTCCAGATCTGTGCTCAGGGGTGACCCCTGGCGGAACTCTGGGAAACATTTGCAAAGCAAGCACCTTAGCCCTGTACCATCTTTCTGTCTCCTTTGAACAAGTTCTTTGCTCCTGCCTGTGTCTCTGCTTCTTCTTCCTCTTGACTCGCACACTGGGGGATTCAGAAAGGATGGCATTAAGACTGAGAACTATAGTAGAATTTTTGCTTCCTTTACACCCTGGAGACTCTCCCATTCTTCCCTCCTTTGGGTCACATGTATTCTGACAACTTTGCCTAGATATCTGCTTTCTTTCCTTCATTTCTGCATGGGCATCCCATGAGCAATAATTTTTAACTTCCTCATTGACATTAATTATTCTTCTATGTTGCGTTCTCACTGTGCTTTCCTTGGTAAAATTCACCACAATTCTAACTGAAGAATTATAGATCCCAGTTGGAGATTTGCTTTTCATGCAGCTGACAGGAGTTCCTCCCCTGGCACCTGGGTGGTGATCCTGACCACAGAGCCAGGAGTAGGCCTTGAGCATCCCAGGCAATAGTTATACTTCCTCAAGGGATCTTCCCACTAACCTTTCCTGGTGTTATTTCTTCCTAAAACTCATCATTTTCCTTCTCATCTTCTTCTGTGATCATTTAAAATTCTAGTGTGTTTTTGGTATTATACTTATTTTTATTGAAATATAGATGATATACCATGCTATATCAGTTTCTGATATGCAACATAGTGATTTGATATCTGAATATATTGTGAAAAATAATCATCAAAATAATTCTAGTTAGCACCTATTACCACTCTGTTGAATTCTACATTATAGGAAATATCTTAAGAGATTCAGTGCCACCACACAAATTTCCAGGTTGTGCAAACTCAAGATTTTTCTTTCATGAGGCATTTAAATTCAAGGTTACATTTTTCACCAGGATTGGAAATGTCTTAGCTGTTGTAGCCCTGACTTTATAATACCCATTTGCATACCTGTTTTCCAGCTTCATTTTATTCTGAATCTGGGGATGTATTTCACTTACTAATGAATTCAGTGCACTTAATAAGATGCACTTATTTTTCTTCCTGAGAAAAGCACAGCATACATTTAATCAAATATTTGATTTGTTATATTACCTTAGGTTTTTTTTTAATGCTTGCCACTTCCATTATCTTATTTAAAGAGAGTTCAAATATTTTTGGTTTGGATGAGTCTGATGGTGACTTATCTCTCGGACCTGAACATTTCGTGTTACACAAGAGGGTTAGATAGAGCTTCATTTTTTTTTTTAATCAGAATACCAGCCTCCTACCTCCCCGCTAAGGTTTCTGTGAATTCAAAACTGTTATGTTGCTTCTTTATGGAAATCTGTTAACTTCTTGCTCACTTACTCTCAGTAACTAAAGAGTATGGTTCCTACTTACAATTCTCTCTTGTATGACATGTATTCTCATCACCTTGGTTCAATTTACTGAATGTCTGTTCAACTCTCTGGGTTTTTATTTCTTTGACCTTTCATCTGCAGTAACTTCGGTCTTTAGTTTTCTGACCCAAAGTTATTTTAAAATATTTAATCTGAAATATTAAGTTCAGACACTGGAACCTTTGACCAGAATGCTCTGAATTTTAAGCTCAATGCACATTCTCTGATCACTTTGTATATCCAGGCCCTGAACTCTCTCCTTTTTCATATGTTGCTCCATCCTGACTTCACTTTTTTAAAAAATTTTTTTTTAATCTCTGGAGCTTAGTTTCTGTAATTCATCATTTAGACCCCTTCCTAATAAGTAACCCCACCATACATTCTCCATTGTCATTTTCTCTATATGCAATGGATTAGTCTCAAACAAAATCAAGCACATGCCTCCTGTGAAATCTCCAATGCTAAAATCTAATAAACTATATCACACAGCTTTACAGGTTGTTTTGAATATAATGAATACATAGAGTTAGCTGTAACCTGGTCCTTCACTTCTGTCCAGAACATTTTTCGCCTTAAGCAGTTATCAATGTGGTGGGTTTAAACCTTTTAGGCTTCCTCCAAACTTTCAGCTACTGGGGCTGGAGAGATAGCACAGAGGGTAGGGCGTTTGCCTTGCACGCGGCAGACCCGGGTTCAAATCCCAGCATCCCATATGGTCGCCTGAGCACGGCCAGGGGTAATTCCTGAGTGCAGAGCCAGGAGTAACCCCTGTGCATCGCCAGGTGTGACCCAAAAAAGCAAAAAAAAAAAAAAACAAAAACCTTTCGGCTACTTTAGGTCCAAATTCTTACCTGCTATCAGATGGGATGTTCATATCCACCACATAACAAATGGAGGTTATTGTCATAATTCCTAAAGTTAAAGTTTAAAATGTGCTTCAATACATGAGCACATTTTAAACTTTCATACAGTTAATAGAAAATTAAGTTTCCTCTCTGCGCTAGCGCTAATGCTGCTTAGATATGTAGTTCTTATTTTTCTAACCATCTTTGGGATACTCTTAAAATATTATTTATTGAATGCGTATCTTCATGATTTATCTTCTATCTCTTTCTAATAGTGTTGGAACGATAGCACAGTGGGTAGAGCGTTTGCCTTGCATGCTTCGAACCTGGATTCGATTCCTCCACCCCTCTTGGAGAGCCTGGCAAGATACCGAGAGTATCCCACCCCCACAGCAAAGCCTGGCAAGCTACCCGTGGAGTATTCGATATGCAAAAAACAGTAACAAGTCTTACAATGGAGACGTTATTGGTTCCCACTCGAGCAAATCGATGGACAATGAGATGATAGTGCTACAGTGCTACAGTGCTCTTTCTAATTGTTAGCTTCTTTTTGATTAACAGCAACAACTTAACGTTCACTCTAACGTTAAGGAATTTTAACATCTAAAGGAATTTTAGATGTTGCTTCAGTTTTTCATTCTTACCTTTGTACTCCAACCACTCGAGAGAAATATGTGTGTGAATTTGCTTCACTGTTATACATTCATTCAATTTTAGGTAGGTCCATGGTAATCTGACTTTTGAGCCATTTTTCCATAAAACTCTCTTTCCAAAATTTTCAGTACTTTTGACTTGACTAAAATCTTAACCTTACACAACAAAACACATTAATTATATTTGCTTATGTCTCAAATAGACAGGGTTTCTGAGAGCAGGGGCTTTATTTTTGCTATATTATAGTTCCTGGTCTAATGTAGCTGCTCAGTTCAATAGTTCATAAATAAGTATCAAAATATCATTCATATGTAAAAATAATGTTTCCTGATTTGAAAATCAGACTGAAACTTTTTTTTCTGCTCAAATCCCCTACAACACCAAAATGAAATCTCAATCTAGATGAAAATGGCATTAGAAATATACTATGTGACATGCCCCCCACTTTACATGCCAATCTTTACTCCCTATTTCTATGAACTACAATAAAAATCATCAGCAACCCAACAGAATTGAATTTACCAGTTCTCAGCCACTATTTATATCTTGAGCAATATCTTTTAAAATCCAGACTTACTTTCTTTTGCTTTGAGATTTTTTGATTTTCTTCTGCTAACTAGAAAGTACTGCCCTCAGGAGATAATTAGGACTGGAAGTACAATGCACAGCTGCCCAGAGCCAGAGTTTGTCAGTCTCTTAGTGTGAGATTCTCCTTCACCTTCCCAGTCAGACACCACCAGCATTTAGGCCATCTGTGGTGGTGCTGCAAGATTAGGCTAATAAACTCGAATTACTCTGAAAGCTTTGCATTAAAATGTGAGCATTTTCTTAGCGTGGGGAACTGGGTTTTCTGTGTAATAATAAAAGTGTTCTAAGATATTAAAAGAAAGGTCTCTGTTTTTAATAGCCTGTTTAATCATTCCCTTCAGGGTAGCTGAGTGTTTGCTTGCTTCACCTAACTGGGATTCACTGAATTTTCTAGGTAAAGTTAAAAGCATTCCATAGTGGTCAAAGATGTGCATCAAGTCCAAAACAAGACAAACAGGCAAAAACCAAAAATAAAAATAGTCTAGTAAAAAAATAACTAAATAAAATATAAATCTAGCTTTTTAAACTTTGGAGAATCATTTTTTTTAATTTTTCTTTTTGGCTCACACTCGGCGATGCACAGGGGTTACTCCTGGCGGTGCTCTGGGGCCCATATGAGATGGTGAGAATCGAACCCTGGTCGGCTGCATGCAAGACAAACGCCCTACCCGCTGTACTATTGCTGCAGACCTGAGAATTGAATGTTTTTAAGTTTTAAAATGCGAAAAGAAAACCTATATATAATGTTGCAAATCAAACATTTTAGATGATATCCTGTATTAATGCTGAATTCTGATCAACTTCCTGCTTTTTCTTCTCTTGGTAGCTTGTTTTTTGGCAGGCGGGGTGTGGGGGGTTGATGTTGCTTTGGGACAACACCAGCATCTTACCCGCTATACTATCTTTCCAGCCCAGTTATAATTTACATGCCATTGAATCACTATACCAAGTGAATCACTCTGAAATAAATTAGTTTATCTACATTTAGAGTCATTATCAATATGTCAGAAATATTGTCTACTGTTTAGCAGTGTTTAGCTACCAGATCATTTGAATTCTTCTTAAGTGTTTAGTGTTTTTGGTTATTATGAGTTTTATTCTCTTTGAGGGATAATATGATCATAGATAACTGTGGTCTTGCCTGATTTTCTTTTTAATTCTTAATGTACATAATATGATAACTCCCCCCACCCCATGCCATGTGGACCAGACAGTTCAACACTCAGGTTCATCAATGCCATGTTGCTGCGGGATGCATGATTGAGTGATTGGGGCTTAACACCAACTTGTGGTGCCCTTTCTGCTGTCTCCTGGTCCAAAAATCTTTTATAAAACTTTACGAAGTGTTTTTTTTTTTTTTTTTTTTGCTTTGTGGGTCACACCCAGCGATGCTCAGGTGTTACTCCTGGCTTTGCACTCAGGAATTACTCCTGGCAGTGCTTGGGGGACCATATGGGATGCCGGGGATTGAACCCGGGTCGGCTGCATGCAAGGCAGTGTGCTATTGCTCCAGCAACGAAGTGTTGCTCTACACATGTTGGTATTTGTACTCAGAAAATTCCTGAAATATAGCTATTATTCCTCTATCTAAAAGTTGAAGAAATTGATGTCTGAAGAGGTTTTAACATATCAGCCAGGTATTAAAATTCATATGCTGCTGAATAAAATATTTAAGTATCTTGTATAGTCGAGAGCAGAAGATAAGCATCATGGTATAATGTTTATTAAATCAAGCCAGTCAAAACACCAAGTACTAATCCAATATTTTCAACAACATAAGAGCTCAGAAAAAGTTATTTTGTAGTTTGTGTAATAATAAGAACTGTGTGATAACTGAATTATCATACCTGAAACAGTGAGGGAAGCCAAAGACATTTTGAATCAGAGTATGTAGCAGAGCGCATCTGGTGGCCACAGATATTTCTATGACTCCAGTTCCTGTGTGAGCCTAATTGTGAGTTCAAAATGTGGGTGCACAAGATTTGGATTCAGTGGCCAAGAGCCATCTCCCCAGGCCTCCCTAGCAGAGGACTCAAGAGATGGGGGATTCGTGGATAAATGGTAAAAAACAGCTCCATTCAATATAGAGCAGATAGCATACTTATAGAATATCTGAGAGGGGTTGAGATATAGGACTGCACGTAGGTGTGATTTACGGAGGTAAAGCATTTTGGTGGAGGCAAATATCTTGGAGGGATTAACTCTAGGAGACACTCTATATCCCTGGGATAGCTATATTAATTTTATTTTTCTCTTTAGTTGTACATATTAAACAATTGTTTACTTTTTATTAATACTTGCAACCTGGCCAGCTACCCATGGCATATTTGATATGCCAAAAACAATAACAACAAGTCTCACAATGGAGATGTTATTGGTGCCCACTCGAGCAAACTGATGAGCAACGAGGACAGTGATACAGTCACAGTGAATACTTGCAGTTATTTGGATAAACATACTGAGATATAGATTCCAAAACTTAGTTCTTTAGGCTCTGATGGCAAGCAAGGCTTTTACCATAAATCCCAGACTAGATCCTCAGGTCCCTTCAGCTTACCCTTCCTTCTTGCAGTCCTGTCTCTTAAGCCATAACAGTTTGCATCAAGACCATGTTTCTTTATTAATTTTTTTATTTTATGTTTTTTAATTGAGACACCGTGAGAACAGTTACAGGGCTTTCAGGATCAAGTCTCAGTCATACAATGATCACACACCCATCCCTTCCCCAGTGCACATGATCCACCACCAAGAACCCCAGACACCCTCTCTCCCTCTCCCCCTCTGCCTGTGTGGCAGATGATTTTCAATTAACTCTTTCATTGCTATGATAACATTCAATTTTTGACCGAAAACTCACTATCATTATTTGGAGTTTTCCCCCCAACTGTCGGAATGGCATCATTAGATCATATGTTTTCTATTGTTGATAACAATGAGCGTATGATGTTGCACAGTCGTGTAATTGGCCACCCAGTTTTGGGATTCTGGTATTAAGTCCAGAGGTATTTCTGCCAGTGGCCACTGCATTCCGAGATTGGTTTGTGTGCCTCTGGGATCATGGCAGTTCAGGAGCGGGGGAGCTGTTTGTGGGAGGCTGCTGGGGTCCGATTAGGACAGGAAGCAGGGCCCGTTCTGCCCCCCCCCCCACATTGCGAGATTCGCCATGCGTCCCATCATTGCAAGCTCCTACCTTTCTGTCCATTTGGCACTAAATGGTGGTAGTCGCCATGCTGCAGAGAAGGGAAAAGGATGAGGACAAAAACCCTTTCTCTCCCAGGGCTGCACGGGCGGGACCATAGTTTAGTTCAAAGTCCACGAGTGGAGCTGCCAGCAGCCTCTGGGTTTCTGCCTCTGGTATAATGGACTCTCCGGGGTGGCGGAGCCATTCCTGAGCATTTTCTTTGGATATCAGGAGAGATGTCTCAGTCCCACAAACTGGAGCCATCTTAGTAGAAGCTCAGTGTCACCAGGACTTCATCTGGAGAAGGCGGGGACTCTGCACCTTCCCCAAGACCATGTTTTTATGCTTTCTAGACTTTCACATTTCGATGCCACATAGATTTGCTGCTTGTTCTGAGTCCATTCCAACTCCATGGCACCTCTTTTTGTGGGATGTTAGGAATTATGGCAACCAAAGCCTGAGTCAAGTAATTATAATGGATTCCCATGAATATAGATATATTTAAGTCAATCAATTCCCAAATATTAGGAGCACAGCATTAATGGTCTTTCTGTGTTTAAGCAATGAGCATTGTTCTATGGTAAAATATGAAAAGGCTATAGGGGAAATAGAAAAGCAAGTAATTCATTTCAAGTACAAAGACCAGAATCGCCTCAGTAATCAAGTCTAATTTGGGGAATTGTAAAGCACAAAGGAAATATTAAAGATAAACTTAGGGGTTTGAGGGTCCTTGCAAGAGTACTGCAAGTTTTTCTGCAAGGAGGAAGAGGGACAACTCACTGATGAAGCCCCAAAGCACTTAGGATTAATACCAACACCTAACCAGCAAAACTCAAAAAACTTAATTTCTTGGAAATAGTTTAGAGTAGATAATAGTCCTTTCACATTTCTTTAATTTGCTTTTTTTATCATCTATTTAACAATAGTTTATTTAAAACCTACGTTGTATAAGGAACCGGTCTAGATATTGACGAATAAATAAGGCTGGACATCAGTAACAAAAATCCCTGAGTTTGTGAAGCTTACATTCAGATAGAAGAAAAGAATTAATACATGTTAGAAAAAAATACATGTAACAAATGAATCATGTTGTCTATTTCTACATATTATTGGAGTCAGCACTGTTGTCTTGTTCATCTAGTTGCTCGAGCAGGCACCAGTGACGTCTCCATTGTGAGACTGTTGTTACTGTTTTTGGCATATCAAATACACAGGTATCCCATCCATGTGAGATACTCTCGGTAGCTTGCTGGGGACTCTGAGAAGAACAGAGAAATTGAACCCAGGTCGGCCGTGTGCAAGGCAAATGGCTTACCCACTGTGCTAAAAAGTAGCACTGGAAAATGGGGCTGAGGAATGCATGACAAGGTGATTCTGCTTTATGTGATCACATAGTTAGCTGACCTGTGCTAAGAGGGAGTGAGGATTGGGTCACCTAGAATATCCAGGAAAAAGCATTTCAGGCTATATGCCAAGTGCTTGTGTTAAAGAAATAAAACAGATGTGGAAGTGGACAGAGCAGAGACAGAGAGAAAAGATTAGCAGATGAGCTCAGAGGTGTCATTGGGCCAGCCTCGACACTGAGTGAAGTGGTGGGCATAAAGCAGATTTTAAGAAGAGGAATGATCTCACTGCTGTCTTGAGAACTGACTAGGGAAGTAAGAACAAAAGGGAGAGAACTGTCAGAAGGTTGTGGCACTAATCATTATAAGAAATGACTAACTTGGGTGGGACTGACTTCAACAAGGTGTCTGCGAACTGGTTAGATTCAAACATACCAGATTTTCAATGAATGATTTGGGTTCGGGACAATTTTAAAACTGTGATAAATTTTACATGAGAGCCTTTATACACATATTTTTAAAGAATTCTTGCATATTGGGGCTGGAGTGATAGTACAGCAGGTAGCGTGTTTGCCTTGATGCCGCCAACCTGGGTTCGATCTCCAGCATCCCATATGGTCCCCTGAGCACCACCAGGAGTTATTCCTGAGTGCAGAGCCAGGATTTAACCCCTGAACATTGCCAGATGTGACCCAAAAAGCAAGAATAAATAAATAAATAAATTATTGCATATTTTATTTCAATTTCTGTCAGATAGTGATACTATAGGTAATCTATGAAGATGTGGAAGAACACATTTAAGCTAACTGAAAGTTAAGCAGAGGCCTTGTTGAAAGAGATTGCTGAGGACCACAATAAAAATAATAACATAAAGTCATTAAAGTGTGGTAATTCTATTTCTTTTCAATGATAATGTATAAGTTTATTTAAAAAATTAGAAAAGGGAACATATAACCAGAGTCAGTATATGGCATGAATTATAGATTATAAAGTTGAAACCTCTTAATCCTACCTACAATTTCTTCATTAATATAATGTCAGTTTCATCATTCTTAAATGTAATTTCATATTGCTCAAGATGAATAGGAGCACAAGAACTGAAAAAGACAAATAGAATTATATTTGTAGACAGTGCAATGGAATTAATGAAAACAGTAATGGGAAATGGAAATGGTAGAAATGGTGTAATTTGATTTTTTTTTTCTAAAGAGTTTTCTCTCCTTTTTGATATTACAGAATTGTTTGTAATGTGAGTCTTAGGAAAACATTTTACTTCCTCTCTTAGGATATCATGCAATAGGACTGGAAATACCATTATGTTCTTATAATCCATCTGCATGTATATGATTTATAGTAGCTTCAAAGCAGTTTTCCATCCCCATAACTGACAATTTTGAAGAATAGAATTATAGACTTAAGGTGGATCTTAGAAATTATGTAAGTTACTTAAGCTCTGATCCTGATTCATGTTTTTAAAAAAATCAGTCCTAACATAATTCTAGTATACTTCTGCCTACCAGGCAAAAATAGAGGGCTTAGAGAAAAAGCCGTATGCACATTATTTTATAACTGGGACTAAGATTGTTGTTGTTGATGTAGCTGCTTCTAGAACAGTTTGCTCTATTAGGTGACCAAGATGATCAATGTTAATATAGATTTCTGAGTATACAGCTGTTAAGTATTTGGTGAAATATTATGTTGCAGTAGCATATTTTGGCGTGAGATTAATAGTATCAATAATCTAAAGAAAATTACACTCTCCAACGTGGGTGCTTCTTAATCAGTTAAAGACCTGATTGGAACAGAATGTACCATTAGTAGAAAGGAACTCCTCCTGCCTGACTGTCTTGAGCTGAGATTTATTTTTTTTAATGTATGAGCTCATACTGAAACCTTGGCTCTGGCTGGGTATTGAGACAGTTGGCATTCATACTGGAAGCACAGCAACAGTTGTCCTAAGTGTTTAGCTTGCTCACTGCAGATGTTGTAATGTGCAATGATTACAAGAACCAATTCATCTCTCCCTCCCTTTTTCTTTCTCTCTGTCTTTCTCTCTGTATATCCTTCCTTTCCCTTGACTTCTTCTTTCATCTCTCCCTCTCCCTTCCTCCCAAATAAGACAGAGACATCCCTAGACAGACAAACAATAGACACAGATACAGCAGTTTCCTTTAAATCATAAATGGGTTTGAACTTTCAATTTTTAAATTCTCAATAAGACACCATGATTTAGAAAGTTATTCATAGTCGTGTTTCAGGCATATTGTGTTTCAGTCCCTCCCACTGGTGTTTACTTCCCGCCACCAGTATCACCAGATTTCACCCCCATATTCCCTGCCCTTCTTATTACCACCCAACCTGCCTCTTTAAGAGGCATATTTTAAATTTGGTTGCTGTGGTTTGGTTCTCCTGCTTTCCAGCAGAGTTTCTATATGTCTATCTATTTATCTATGAAAGAGAAGTGGAAGAGAGAGAACAATAAAGAATGAGAGAGAGGATACATATATATTCACACACACGTGCACACACACATTCTATAATTTGTTTCTTATTTAAAAACTTTGAATGCAGAAACCTCTGCCCTAGCACAGAAAATGTGGTTTTACTTCTGAACAGAAAAATTAATATATATATATATATATATATATATAATCTCTCATGGTGTGCTACGATCTCCAAAGGCTGATTCTGTGAACAAAACTAAAATGTTGGGAACTGTACACGTTGGAAAATAAAACAATAAATTAAAGTTTGAAAAATTTATAGGAGTTGGGAAGCCAGAGACATATTATAGCAGTTAGGGTGCTTGTCTTGCACGTGGCCAATGAGGGTTTAATCTCCTGCACCCCAGATGGTCCCTTGAGCACTGCCAGGACTGATTCAAGAGTACATTGGCAGGAGTAAGTCCTAGTACACCTGAGTTTACCCAAAACAAAAAGAGGTTAGAGAAGCAACTTACTGCTCTGTCAAAAAAAGAAATAAGATTAAAAAACTGCTAAAATCTAGTTTCATTTTTTCCTAACTATTAGATGTGATGTTTCTCAACATGATAAAGTGGACAGTAAAAGGAGGAACACAGGCTTATAGCAAGGAAGCACTGTATCACTGTCCTCCTGTTGTTCATCGATTTGCTCAAGCAGGCACCAGTAACATCTCCATTGTGAGTCTTGTTGTTACTGTTTTAGGCATATAGAATACTTCACGAGTAGCTTGCCAGGTTCTGCCACTCGGGCGGGATACTCTTAGTAGCTTGCTGGGCTCTCCGAGAGGGATGGAGAAATCAAACCCAGGTCGGCCACGTGCAAGGTAAACTCCCTACTCACTGTGCTATCACTATAGCAAGGAAGAAGCATGAGGAAATAAAACTGGAAGGATCACCAAGACCCATGTACAGAGAGGTCTGGCGTTGGCATCTGACAGCTTCCAAGCAAGCCAACCATAGACAATAGAGAGGTAATTTAAATTATATTAGTGTCCATAGCTGCTCTAATGAACTTGAGTGACTGCAGTGGAATAGGGCTAGTCCTTATGAGAACCAGAATAAAAGGACTTATTCCAAGTAGGAGGAAAGGGTCCTGCTTCTGCTGATTGCTTTCTGAACCTTGAAAAAACAGAATTTTCTGTATTGAAAAGAAAACATTTCATGAATAAAAGGGTAACAGTAAGTGAAAAATATGTGACTTGAGTAAAAATACAATGTCTTACTATATGGGAATGGGTAGTTTTGTTCCAGAGACTGTTGCAAGGACATTGGAAACATATTTTTGAAGTTACAGGGTTAAAGTCATTTTGCATAGACAAAGAGTAGACTGTTGTAAAGATCTAAACAGTTTCCAAAAACAACAGAAAGGTAATTGAACTTTAAAATATTATCTAGCCCATATTTTATGTTTATTTTTGGCCTCTTGGGCAAAATTACCAAGGTGTTCTCTCTTACTGCCAATTTTAGGTGCCAAAAAATCATAAGTTGCAGGAGAAAGATTCTGTACATATAAGCATATTCAAGTTTGGGTGCACCCCAGTAGCAAGGAAAAGTCCCGTTGTGTCAAAAGGGACAAACTAAGATGTGCTTTACTGTCACATTAAGATGTCACCTGCCATTTGCCCTTAGTGTTTCTAAAACTGGGCTAAAGATCAGCATTCATCAAGGACAACTGTCTTTGACCCAAAGCGTAGAGACAAGGACACTCATCCTTAGTTTTGCTTTTTCTCCCAAATGCCTAACTCTTGACTTAGTTTATCCAGGAGGGGAATTTTTTTTAATTAATTTATTCTGGGGCCCACTAGTTTGCAGCCCACCCTTCTAGCCACAGTGCAAAAATATGGTTGTTCTGCAGACATAAATCTACCATCTTCCAAGCTGCTGCCATGTTAACATGTCACTGTGTCTCTTGTTTGATTGGTCATAAGCAATAGTACTGTAGCACTGTCATCCTGTTGTTCATTGATTTGCTCAAGCGGGCACCAGTAATGTCTCCATTGTGAGATTTGTTGTTACTATTTTTGACACATTGAATACACCATGAGTAGCTTGTCAGGCTCTGTCGTGCGGGTAGGATGCTCTTGGTAGCTTGCTGGGCTCTCCAAGAGGGACGGAGGACTCAAACCTGGGTCAGCCGCATACAAAGCAAATGCCCTACCCGCTGTGCTATCACTCTAGTCTACAGCAGTAGTGGAACCGCATGTTTAGGGTTATATTTGGGGTTAACCCTACCTTCTCTCTTTTAGATTTCTTATTTCCAGGATAATAATTGAATTAATCTATGTGCTTAGTTATAAAATGTTCAGATCATACTTCAACCCTTTCTCCCAGGCCATAATATTCTCCCCTCTAGGGCTCCCATATTGTATTTTAGTGACCTATAGGAGTCTGTTTAGGGAAGTCTTACTGACTTTCAAAGATTACTTTTTAGTTACTGTCTCTTCACTGCTGTCAGTCATTGCTGTTGCACAATTGGATGATGAAAATCAGAAAAAGATTGTATAAAATGCATTTTGTTCAGTTAGCTTATACTTTTTTTCAAAACTCAGTTCAAAAAATGGGTGTGGTGAGATCAATTAGCTAAGGAAGCTGGAAACCAAATATGAGAGAGAGAGAGAGCAAGACAGAAAGAGAGAGAAAGAGGAGAGAGAGTGAGAGAGAGAGATTTAAACACTAGCTAGTAGAATTTTAACATTTTTTTCAGGGATGTTGTGTCATACCCAGCTGTTTTGAGGGTTTACTCCTGGCTTTGTGCTCAGGAATCATTCCTGTTGATAGCAGTGCCAGGAACCAAACTAGAATTGGCCACGTGGAAGACAAGAACCTAACAACTGACTATTTCTTCAATCCATGGGTTTTAATTTTCATTTAATAAAGATTCTAGCCACAGACTGAAAAAAAGAAACTTATTTCTAAGTGGCAAAGTGGTTTTCCTGCTGAGAAAGAAAAATAATAAAACAACAGAGGGAACTGGAAATAATAATTTAAATTTCCAATTTCTATTTCAGCATGTTTTTCAGGAGATGAAATAAGATTAGTTTTGAAAGTTAAGAAAATATTTTCTCTTTTTCCTTTGTTAATAAGTCTCTAAACTAGGAAGGGAAAAAAAGTCGTGTTAAAATATCAAGATAATACATATGTAGTATGGAAGCAATATTAATTATAGAAAGGATTATAATTTGAATTAAATATGATTCTCTATAGGAAATATTGTTTTAATAATATGTAAGATTAATATAGTATTGAATACAAAAAATACCACATATTGCATGTTATATTGTTGAAAATAACAGTGGATGGTTTATCTATAAAATAAATATACCTTAAGATAATAGGGACCAAGGAAATATTGAGTTTTTGTAGATTAACCAAACTTTTGTATAAAATTGTATGAATAAGTAACAGTTATTAATATATTTAAAGATTCATTCTGGATGCTAAATGAAATGAGTCAGAAAGAAAGGGACAGACATAGAAGGACTGCACTCATTTGTGTTGTATAGAATAACATCACATGAGACTGATACCCAAGGACAGTAGATATAAGGGCCAGGAGGATTGCCCCATAGCTGGAAGCCTGCTTCATGAGAGGAGGGGAGAAAGCAGATGGAATAGAGAAGGGATCACTAAGAAAATGATGGCTGGAGGAGTCAATCGGGATGGGAGATGTGCCAAAAGTAGATAATGGATCAAACATGATGACCTCTCAGTGTCTGTGTTCTAAACCATAATGTCCCAAAGTAGAGAGAGAGTATGGGGAATATTGTTTGCCATGGAAGCAGGGGGAGGGTGGGAAAGGGGGGTATACCCGGAATATTGGTGGTGGGGAATGTGCAGTGGTGGAGGGATGGGTGTTTGATCATTGTGTGATTGTAACCCAAACATGAAAGCTTGTAACTATCTCACGGTGATTCAATAAAACTAGAAAAAATAAAGATCAATTCTGGGACACATGTGATGTTTCCTCTAAACCACAAACTGTCCAATAAAGCAGATGATGTTATTCACATTTTACAGATGAAGTCCAGTTAAGACACAAAGTATTAGAAGTAAAAAAAATATGTGAACCCATGTCAATCCACAATAATACCTCAGAAATACATAAAGAAGATGGAACAAGGGAATAAGAGGTTAAGTTACTAAGATCAGAGAGGATTTCAGGAAAAGCTCATGTCAGTATTGGTTTGTGAACAATGATCTGAGAACTCAATCCAGAGCTCATATCTAACCTAAAGGACAGGTCCTGTTGTCAGGAAGACAGATATTTGTACATTTCTTTATCACTAGAAATATTGAAGGTATAAAGTTAATAGAAGTATAGACTTTTCTGGGTAGAAAAATAAAAATCTATTTTATAAAGTTTATAAAATATAAATATTTAAACAAAACTGATCACCAATATGGTAGTGAGAATAGTAGTACTTTGAAGATATCTATGTGCTAATCCTCTGTATCAGTATATTATATATTTGAGGGGCTCCCAAGTGGGGTTCAAGGCATCCCTCATGGGAATTCTTGAGCCTGTGATAAAAGGAATGGAATTAGAGTTACTTGAAAGCAATGCGTGCATCTTGATCCTTGTATTGTTTATCCTCAGCAACAGTAAATGAATACTTTTAACTGGTGAAGTGAATTTTTCAAATCTTGTTAACTATTTTTTTTTCTATTTGGTAGAGGGTGACATTTGGCCATAATGGGCATTGATTTTGTGTAAGGCAATACTCTACCCACTGTACTATCTCTCCGGCTCCTAATTCTAGAACTTTAGATGCGGTTTGGGCTGGAGCGATAGCACATCAGGTAGGGCATGTGCCTTGCATGGGACCAATTCGGGTTCGATTCCTCCGTCCCTCTCGGAGAGCCTGGCAAGCTATTGAGAGTATCCTGCCCACGCCGCAGAGCCTGGCAAGCTACCTGTGGTGTATTCGATATGCCAAAAACAGTAACAAGTCTCACAATGGAGATATTACTGGTACCCGCTCAAGCAAATAAATGAGCAACGGGATGACAGTGATACAGCGATACAGATGTGATTTATTGAGAAGATCTGCACAATTATCCTAGAGTGTTCATTGGGAGGCAGTAGAGATGTATCCAGAAAAAAAAAAAAACTGGTTAGAGCAGAGGTGTGTGCCTTTAGAAATGGACACTTGGGGCTGGAGCGATAGCACAGCGGGTAGGGCGTTTGCCTTGCACGCGACCGACCGGGTTCGATTCCCAGCATCCCATATGGTCCCCTGAGCACTGCCAGGGATAGTTCCTGAGTGCAGAGCCAGGAGTAATCCCTGTGCAGAGCCAGGTGTGACCCAAAAAGCAAAAAAAAAAAAAAAAAAAATGGACACTTGCCGACAAAGAAAGCAAGTAGTCTTTAAGACTGTAAATTGTGGAGATATCCATTCCTAAAGCCTTCACAGGGAGTCAGCCCTGTGGACCCTGGATTTGAGCTGAATGAGAGACTTTTGGATGTTTGACCTCTGGAACGGCAACATAACCTATTTGTGTTACTTTAAGGCACTAATTTTGTGTTTGATGTTAGGGCAACAATAGCAAATCAAAACAAAAAGCATGAGCTATATTAAAAGTTTTTTAAAAATGCACTTTATAATGACTTAGGTAGCATGGTTATAATAGTGTTAACTTTTTATAGATTGACGTACAAAGTTACCATTCCTTGGTGCTACCACAGTGCCCAAGATCCTCTATCATAGTCCCCCTGTCATTTCTAGCCCACTACTTCATTTACCCGACCCGTTTCTTAATCAAATATTTATGTTGTTTTGTTTGGAGGGGCTATACCCAGTGATGCTCTGGGCTTACTTGTGGCTATGTACTCAGGGATCACTCCTGAGTGGGTTTGGGGGGTCATAAGGAGTTACAGGGAATCAAACCTAGCCCCAACTAAAAAAATTTTTGAGGGTGTACCCACAAAACCAAGATTTATATATATATATACACACATATATATATAAAATGTATGTATATATGTATACACATACACACACACACCCCATGAATCTATTCAGAACTGGCCAATTTCAAAGATCCCCCTTACAGATTTTATTTCCCGGAGCTATTTGCCACAGAATATGTTGGAAATTATTTTTTTTCTTCTTTTAATTCTCTTTCTTCTTTTAAATGAAAAGGATTCTTCTTTAATTTTCTTTAAAATTCTTCTTTAATTGTCTTTCTTCTTTTTAGTTAATAAAAGAAATTAATTCTCTTTCTTTTTCTCCTTCTCCTCCTTCTCCTCCTTCTCCTCCTTCTTTTAATATACACCAAGAAGTTAAATAATGTAGCTGGAGAAAAATCTTTTCTCAGTAAAAAAGCTCAAAATAGGAGACAAACAAGTTGGGGAAGGTCTACAGATGGCCTGATCTTTACATGCCTAACTTTCCTTTCTCCTATATTTTCTTTTCATTTGGGGTATTCAGAAAGAAAACATGTTTTACTTAATTATAGCTTTATTTAATTCATAATTGAAATGAACTCTTACTGATATACCCAGGTAATCATGAATTAATGCCATTCAATTCTTGGTTATCTCCATTTCTATATTATGTACTCTGTTACCTCCAACTAATTAGAGTATCTACAATAATTAATTCTTACTTATTACTTATACTTCCTCTCTGAGAGGGATGAAGGAATCGAACCCGTAAGTCACATGCAAGTCAAACTCCCTACCCGCTGTGCTATCGCTCTAGTCCAGCAAGCTACCAAGAGTATCCCACCTGCACGGCAGAGCCTGGCAAGCTACCGATGGCGTATTCGATGTGCCAAAAACAGTAACAAGTCTCACAGTGGAGATGTTACTGGTGCCCACTCAAGCGAATCAATGAACAATGGGACAACAGTGCTACAGTGCTATAGTGCTACTTTTACTTGCATTCATTCTCTCAAGAAATACTTATTGAATTTCTAATCTACATGGAAGGCATTATACTAACACATGGCAAAATAGTTATAAAAAAAGCATGCATTGACTTTATAGTCATTTCTTCTAAAGCTACCCCAGATCACATGGTTACCATTCTTTCTGACTGATTTCTATCTGCTGCAACGTGCTTAGGACTAATATTAATCATTGACTATTAGTATATTTCTCTATTTTTGCTACTCATCAGTTATTTATTTTAAGTACCTATTAATTTATGTAACTTGGTATATAATATGCTTATAAAATTCAATATTAATTTTAATGACTACTAGAGTATATAAATTGCTACATTTTTGGAATCACTAAATCCTACATCAAACTGATATTTACTTGTTAATTATTAACATAGTTCTCCCTGAAAAAAACTGTGCAAAGCCCAAACACTAGTATTTGGGTAAAAGCTCTGCAGATGAGGAGAATAAATTTTAGGAAGAGACAAAAACACATGTTCAGGACTAGAAAAGAAAAATGTGTGATTTTTTTAAGAAAATGAAAGAATGTGAGATGGGAGCATCTTACAGAGGAGGGCCACTTTTAGTTGAGATTCCATATTGGAATTTGATGGGAGAAAGATATTTGTGTCATGATAAAGTTGATAGATTTTTATATTTAAAGTTACTTACTTATTCTTATTACAAAAACACAACATAAAAATTACCATTAATCTCTTTTAAGTGCAATGCTTGTGAACATGGGATTCTTATCCTGTAAAAAAATCTAGTTTAAGAGAGTATCTAGTATACTAGTATCTAGTTTAAGTATCTAGTTTAAGAGAAAAATGGATCTATTTTAAGAGAAATTATCAGAAAGAAAGGTTTAGACTAAAAGACTTAAAAGAAAGGTTTCCAGTAAAGGACTGGTAGTTTCTTTTTTCCAATTTTTTTCTTTAGTTTTTCATCCTTTGATTTTTTTTTTAACTGCATTACTATGAGATACACAGTTACAAAGTTATTCATGATTGGATTTCAGTTATATAATGTTCCAACACAGGACTGGCAGATTCTTATTCCCCTGTCCCCACCCTCCCTTCCCCCACTCCCATTCTGCAGTTAAACAAAGGATAACTCTGGTATTTAACTAGATAATTTATCTTACAAAGGAATGAAACAACTTTATTATTGGAATGTAATAAATGAGTGCTCTAAAGTAATTTTGAAACTAGATGAATCTTGGTTCAAACCCTGGTACTTACTTCTTGCTTTAGGTCAGTATCATTTAACTATAACATTTTCTCTGTAGAGTCAAGAATAATAAGGTTTACTTTCCTGATGTTTACAACTTGATGTTTCAATAAATACTCTTTTTTTTTCTCTTTTTATTTTCCTCTTTTTTTTTTTGACCAGAAGGACTCAGACTGCATCCTCTCCCTCTTCCAAAGAAAGAGAAGCAGTTGCTAGAGAAAAGAAAAAAGAAAAGAGAAGTTGCTAAGGAAGAGAAGAAGTTTCATGGTAAGAGGCAACAACCTAGAACCAGCTTCACACTCAGAAGAGGGTGTTCTGGCTCCTTGGAGTTTCATGTGCTCTACAGGATCAGAGAAACTTTTCTAATAATGAACAAACGACAGAAATGATCCCTGATAGTCTTCAATCAGTATTTTTTTCATTCATATATACTGGTATTTTTACAATGACTTTGTGGCAAAAATGTTTGAAAACTGAATGAATATTCACAGACTAATCATTATTTTTATTGACCCATACCTCTGCATTTTTTGCACTTTTTGTTACAATCATTGAGCATCTTTTTAAATTAACTACCAGAATATGACTAATAAGTATTCAAGTATATCATGTACATTCAATGTCCGAAGTCTAGATTTGAGGCTAATTATCTGTGACAGATATTGTGAACCATAGCAGCAGATTTGGACTATCTTTGAAAATATGATGTTGGTCTTCTTCACATGAATTAAATCAGAATCTTCGGGTGGTTCTTTTTATCAAGATTTAAAATAAAAATTCCCAGGTCATTTCAATTGAAAGCCATGAATAACAATTACTATTTCGGTTAGTTCTATTTCCCAAAACTCTTGTTATAAGTAGAAACTGTTATACCTGACTGAGTTTTTGTAGTATTCCTTAATTTTCCATAATCATGGTTAATTGGGTGAAAAACCTGGGGGATATACAGCATTATATTGTCATTTTAAAACAAAAAATTACTTTTAGGATTTATCTTCCTATGGTTATTATAATGCAAATTGATGTTTGAATAAGTTAGATAATGTCAAATTAGTGCTTTATAATTTCCTGTACTTGGGTGGAAACTTTGATTGTATTTAACAAGTGTGTCCAAGAGTTTCCAAAGGACTTCAATAGCATCAGATCCAAGACGCAAATTAGTGCAAATGCATCTTCTTACACTTAATTCATTCAATATAAGTAATATAAAATATAACATTACTACACATAAATATAAAATTTATAAAGCATTGTATACTTATATTTATATGTTATATTTATATCTCTATACTAATATATAAATATATAATTTACTTATATAAAATTTATATTTTATGCAAATATAAAATTTACTAAATTTGTTGACATTTAGTAAAACAGCATATCTGCTATGAAAATATAGATAAAAATATAGATAAATGTAGATAGAGAAAAATAGATAAAAACCACGTGACTAATCTCAATTTTCAAACAAATTTGTTTTATATCTCTCATGAAAGATATACATATTTTATATGTGTCTCTATGTACATAAAATTGATCTTTCAATAATCTAAAATTTTCTATTTTTTTTGCTTTGGAAAGTATGTCTTTTGACATTTTTTAATTCAATTATAATGTTTTTATATTAAATTTCTTTTTGTTGGTTTTGTTTTGTGGCCATATCCAATGATGCTCTGGGATTGCTGCTGGCTCTGCACTTAGAAATTCTGGCAGTAGTCAGGGGACCAGTTGGGATGCCAGGATCTAACGTGGGTTGACCACTTGCAAGGCAAATACTCCATCTGCTGCACTATTGCTCCAGCCCCAGTTACATTAAAATTTACATGATTACTCATAGTTGAGTTTCAGGTGTCCATGACACTATTGTTATTACAGATTTATGGAAACTAATTTATAAATGGCCTTTGATTATTCTTTTTATAAAAGACACCAGGTATTTCCTGCTTAGAATTAATAAGAAGAAAGGTCTATTTGGTTTTTCAATTGTCCCCATCTTTTTCTGCTTCTTAGAACTTTATTGTCAACTATAAAGTTAAGAAAGGTACTGCAGTCTGATGCCATATATCTCCAAAAAACCAAAGCCCTCCCCGACCCTACTTAATGAGGTTTGAATTTCAGATCTTTATTTTTCAAAGCCAGATGTTTCCTTTAATTATTTTTGGCCTAATTTATTAAAAACTTGCTATTTTACTCACAATAATTCATTTTTTAACTTTTGTAAAAAACAGAAAAAAAATAAATTAAAAAACCTTCATGCATAGTTTTGTTGTTGTTGTTTGGGGGCCACACCTGGTGGTGCTTAGGGCTTTCTCCTGGGTCTGTGCTAAGGGATGACACCTGGAAAGGTTCTGGGGCCCATTATGTGGTACTGAGACCAACATAAGAAGGCTGAGTGAAATGCAAGTGCTTATTCACTGTACTACATCTCAGACCTCAACCTTTATGCATATTTTGATGAAATTGTACCAATTGTATGCCCCAGTAATAGGCATAAAAATGATATAAATATTTAAGGACTCTGAAGCAAACTTTGGATTACAAAAGTAGATGATTAAGGCAGCAAGTCATTTTGCATATAAGTAAAGGTATCTGAAGAGAAATCACAGGCAAATAACAGATCAGACTTGAAACTTAAGGTCCTCCCTAAAGCATGAAATATATAAGGCAATTTCTTTTTTTTCTTTTTGCGTCACACCCAGCTATGCTCAGGGGTCACTCCTGACTCTGTACTCAGGAATTACCCCTGGCAGTGCTCAGGGGACCATATGGGATGCTGGGACTCGAACCCTGGTCGGCCACATGCAAGGCAAAAGCCCTACCTGCTGTGCTATCACTCAAGCCCCTATAAGGCAATTTCTTCATGCTAGAATAAGTGATCAAAGTCCACCACAAATGGGAAACTATTTGTGAAGGTATTTGTGAAGACTGATGATTATAATTCTGAATTTCTTCTGGAAGATTAAAAATGCATCTTTTCATTTCATCACCCCATTTTTTGATTGGGTTGGCAGTTTTCTTCTTGTGGAGTTCAACCAGTGCATTGTATATCCTTGTTATCAACCCTTTATCGGATGGGTACTGCATAAATATCCTTTCCCATTCTGTAGATTGTCTTTGTATTTTGGTCACTGTTTCTTTTGAGGTGCAGCAATACCACTCCTGGGAATATATCCCGGAGAGGCAAAAAGGTATAGTAGATATGACATCTGCATTTCCATGTTCATTGCCACTCTGTTTACAATAGCCACAATATGGAAAAAAACAGAGTGCCCGAAAACAGATGATTGGCTAAAGAAACTCTGGTATATCTACACAATGGAATACTATGTAGCTGTCAGAAAACATGAAGTCATGAAATTTGCATATAAGTGGATCAACATGGAAAGTATCATGCTGAGTGAAATGAGTCAGAAAGAAAGAGACAGATATAGAAAGATTGCACTCATATGTGGAATATAAAGTAGCTGAGAGGTACAAGTTTACAATGTTGTGATTTCTAGCAGATATTTCTCTGGACTTAGTTACTAAAATACTAAAGTACAGAAATCCAAAACTGTGTGTTGGATATCATTGGTTTGTCCTGCTCCCCTTGCTACAAGGAGTTTAGGTTTATGAGTCACACCCATCAAAGTGCTCCTGAGTCACTCCCATTCCTTTGTTAATCTGTAACCACTTCTACCAGTTTATCTGCTCTTTCTCTAATCAAACTCTGTTAATTGGTAAGGTCAGAACTTCCTAGGACACTGAATATTATAACATTGCCTTTCTCTCCTCTTTATGCCTTTTGAATAATTTACTTTAAAGCTATGTCTTTTTTGTATAGGCACAAAAAAACAATATTATGTTTTTGTAACTTGGGACTTAATTGGCCTTGAATATTATCCCCTCCCGGGCATCTGCTTTCTCCACTTAAGCCTCAGTTGCCCTCAGTTCCTAGCACCCCAAAGTAGGGTCCCCGACGTGGGACGGGAAGGATCCAGGGCAAGTGGTGAGTTATGTGCTACCCTGGCATCGAGATGGGCCTGGCCAAAGTGCCTAATTCTTAACTATAAGTTAAGAGCTTGGTCATAGACAAATGCTGTCATGACCCAATAGTAATTATGAGACTGGGACCCTGCTAGGGAATAGGAAAGACTGTTCTGGCCTGAGCACTGTAGTCTGAGATTGAGATGGCTCCAGGAGAGCAATTCTATAAGCTTTAATGCATCTCTTATTGTGTCCATACAAAATGATTAATATTATGAATTCTTATATGTTTGCTGGCTGAGGAGAAGAGAAACACATTCATGGGACTCTGCCCTTGAGTGGATCCTCCTGCTGAAAGAGAATTAAGTCCTAGGAGAAGCATCCCCTGAGGGAAAAGAACCTTACCCTATTGCTGACCACACCTATGTGTATGCCCCAACCCCCTCATGCTGTGGAGATTTAACTAGGCTGTAAGAGTGGGTTGGGGGCCAGATCCATGGGGGCCAGATCCACGGGGGCCAGATCCACAGATCGAGAGAGAGAATGAAGTAGGATGGGGGAGAAGAAGCAGGAGGAGAATCAGAGGAGAATGGAGAAAGAAGATCGGAATAAACTGCAGTGAGACCAACCATCTTGGCTCCGTTCCATTCCTTCACCTGCCTCGTCGCCGCCCGCGATTCCGTTTCTTTGTCTTTTTATTTTTACACAACTGTGCTGCTGCTAGTGCGGTCTCCTGACCTCATATCTCTTCATTGTCAGCAATGGAAAACAAATTACCAAATGCTTTCTTTTCAGCAGATCGACTTTAGGGGGGAGAAACTCCAAATCAATAATAGTGAATTTTTTGTTGAAATATTGAATGTAATCAAAGTAAAGTGAAAGTAAAGTGAAATTTACCAGTTACACATGCGGGGTGGGGGGGCTGGGGAGTTGGGGGGAAGAGGGGAGGTATACTGTGATTCTTGGTGGTGGAATATGTGCACTGGTGAATGGATGGGTGTTTGAGCATTGTATAACTGAGACTTAAACCTGAAAGCGTTGTAACTTTCCCATGGTGATTCAATAAAAGAATAAAAAAAAATGCATCTTTTGTTATATTCAGAAGAAATAGGAGTCAATTTTGGCCTTGCATTGCCTCTCATGTGTTCATCCAGTTGCAAATTGCTTTGAGGATATGAAATCTTTCTCTTCTACAGAACATTAAAACAATTTTTATGCTTGTCTTTAGTCAAAGAAACACAAACCATGGTAGGAAGTAGGTTTATGTTCCAGATGGTGATGAATCACTGATGGAATTCTATGGTATGTAATTGAACAATTTTACTAGACACCTATAAACCATTGATTGTGCAAAGCAAGTATTTTCTCTAGATTGTTCCAGGAAGTTTTATGTAGCCACATACTATAAAATAAGTTATCTATTTTTTTTTTACCTAAAATACTATTTTCAGTTGTGGCTAATAATGACAGATAGTGACTGGAATTCTACTACCAGACTACTAAGCTAAAATATCTAAATTATTTTAGCCTTTGATTCTCATTAGTGTCCTCACTTTCTCTTACCAATGTATACTTTGGAAACTCTTGGCAAAAAATCATTTTGGAAACTGTATTATACACTCAAAACTAGTTTTTTAACCAACACATCAGAACCATCACTGTTAGGTATTATTTTAAACTAATTAAACTAACTAGTTCCTAGACTGAGCAATTATCACCCCTTCATCACGTGTACCTTCTTCTATTTGTGCATCTCATCAAATGTATCCAGGTCTTTGTGGCAAACACAGGAATAAATGCCCTCTTAAAATTTAAGCCCTATTTCTTGTTAACTATTTCTCTATTTATCCCATAAAGGTCACCATTTTTATCTAGCTTCTAGGTTTCTGTGTGCAAGATCCTGAATTCTGTTTCTAGCACCATAAAACTCCCAGAGAAACCGATTGTGTCCTAAATTGCACCTCCAAGGACCACCAGACTGAGCGTCACAGAATACCTGTGCAGAGTTCTGCTGGGACTGGCCCCCATTGAAAAAATAGTCATGTCACTATTTTAAATTCATTATTTTCTCATTGCCTTTACAACAAAGAACATGAAGTATTTAAAATCCTATAGGATCTGGACCCTGCCAACTTCTCATCCTCATTTTTCTCTACTGTCTCACTCCCAGTCTATTTCAGCTTTATTGCTTTATTACTTTCCTTAAGATGCCCTATTTCTTTTTCTCAAATCAGAATATTTTTTGGAATCTCTTTCTACAGTAGGTCCTTGAAAACAGTTCCATTCAATGTCATTCTATTACAACATTGATGAGAAAGACAAAAAAAAAAAAAAAAGAGAGAGAGAAAAAGCTTGGTTCCGTGTCCCATGTGAAATAGAAGCTGTTATAGGGAAGGTCTGCTTCAGTGAGTTGTTGCTTGGTTTCAAGTCTCCATTTCCAAGACCGTTTGCATACAAATGGCACAGCACAGATTGTCATCCAGCAAGTGATCTCAATGAAGTTGATCCACTTGGGCAAAGAGCCCTAAACTCCACCAGATTTACCCTCTTGAAACCTGGAGCATGTTTACGTTTTTACAGATGGGATGCCAGACAGCTGACTTTAGTTTCAGGAGGTTATCTTAAAGCGCCTTCCTCCTCCCCCTCCAATAATCTGGAGGCTATAAATATAGAAGGAAGGCAGCCAGGCGAGGGCAAGAAGATTTCAGTCTTGCTGCCATTTTCATTAAAATTAAAACAGGACTGTAAACCATCAAGACGATCAAAAGCAGAAGAAAATGAATGCGTAGGCCTGAGATAGTACAGCGAGAAGGTGCTTACCTAGCACAAGACCGATCCAACTTGGATCCCTGACTCTGCTTAAGGTCCCCCAAGCACTGCCAGGAGTGATCCCCCTGAGTACATGGGGAGGAGTTAGCCCTGAGCAAAACTAGATGTGACCCTAAACTAAAATCTGAAAAGGAATTCCCTCCTGAAGTTGTCAGTGAAAAAATTGCACCAAGCAAAATATATATATTTTTTTCCAGTGAGATGCCTGGAGATATCTGATCTACAGAACCGTAAGGCACAGATTTGTGTATTTTATGCTACCAAGTTTATAAGGATTTGCTAGAGATATAGTAAGTGAGCACAACCTGCTATTCAAATCCACTGTTACTTTTCTTTAGTCTTATACTTTTGATTCAATCTTCAGTGGCCTGTACTTTCCTGTGTATACTGACTCTGCTGGTAAAGATTGTTTTATTGTGTTTGTGTTTCTGATAAGTAGTTTCAGAAAAGAAATGAACAAAGGAAGCAACAATTTGGTTTAGGTTCTAATTTTGCCAACAAATTGTATCAATTTATCTTTTGTATTTTCCTGATTTAAATATGGGGGGAGAGGACGAGAAATTGCTTTAGAGGCCTGAGCAATCGTCAGCAGGTAGAGCATTTGCCTTGCTTGGGATAGACCTGGGTTTGGTCCCTTGCATTCCAAATGGTCTCCTGAGTACCACCAGGAGTAATTCCTGAGTGCAGAGCCAGGAGCATTTCTGGATGTGACCCCAAAAGTTAAAAAAAAGTTAAAAAAAAAACTGTTCTTTCTTTGAAAGTGGTTTTGAAAATAAGTGAATTCAGTTATGTGGAGAAACTGAAATTTAGTTTTGTTTTTGCTTTTTCAGTCACACCTGGCAATGCTCAGGGGGTGACTCCTGGCTCTGCACTCAGGAATTACCCCTGGCAGTGCTTGGGGGACCATATGGGATGCTGGGATTTGAACTTGGGTCAGCCGCATGCAAGGCAAATGCCCTACCCACTGTGCTATCACTCCAGTCCAGAAACTGAATTTTAGAAATCATACTGTGAATGTATAAATTATCAGCATCAAAGGCAATATCTAATATGTTCATGAATAGACACCAAATTAACATTTGACTTTAATTATCACAAACTGGTGAGTGCATCAGCATTTTTTATGTAGAAAATCAATACCATGCATAATGATTTTATTTCTCCACTACCAACTTTTCCATATAGAGAAATAGTAGTGGAGTTGGAAGGGGAAAAACATATTAACAAATATATTGGTAAATAGAAAGTGTTATGGGGAACTATCATGATAAAAACAGAAATTTCCAGTGATAGGAAACTACTGTGCCATAAACTACTGGTGAATCCTAGCAAAAAAAAAAATCATCTTGTGTTTTCCTTAAAAGTTTTTTGGTAGTTAGTTCCCCAGGAGTAGTTTTTTAAAACCTGGCCCCTTTGCCAGTCCTCTGCTAAAATTGTTTTTAGTTATTTGAAAATCAGTGGGAGGAACATTATCTTTTTCAGATGGGTTTTCAATTCAGGGAAAATGTTAAGGCGACCTTGGTTGGTGTTATTTTAATGAGTCACTCTCAACAACAAAGAATTGTTAAGCCAGAGAGCTGGGCACTGAAAGAGCAGAAAGGGAACACGATGGTGTCAGTTAATAACTGCCTGGAGCAGAGCCCACCTGCAGCCAGCAAAACAAAGTGTGGCTGGGGTTACTATAATTTAGAAATTGGGACTAGAAATTTCATGCAGTCAGAAAGTAGACTCATGAGGAGGGCACCTGGTTGACAGACACTGGGGTCTTTGCTCGGCAGCCTGAACCTAGATCAACAGTTCAGGTTACTGTGTAGTATTGGTGCTGGCCTCTGACAGGGGGTGGTGCACTGGTTCTGAAAGGAAGAAATCTGGAGTTACGTGTTACTAAATTGTTGCCTTCGGGGGTAAGCAGGGCTGAGCAGACCATCAGAAACAGGAAATCTTTGCTTGCTAGCCTCAGTTACCCTTTCATTGCAAAATCGTGATATGTAGAGCCCAGCATTACAGAAATTATATAAGGCTGCGTTTTTGCATCTGACTATGGTGAACAACACAATTAAGCTGTAGAGACCACGAAATCTGAGAAGATGGAACCAAGTAAATAGTTCACCAGGTAGGGCCCTGGCCATGCAAGCAACTGGCCTGGGTTCATCCTCTGCACTTCGTATGGTCCTGTGAGCACCACAGGAGTAATTCCTGAGTGCAGAGATAGAAGCAACCCCTGAGCATGGCCAGGTGTAGCCTAAAAAATAAAAATTACAAAAGGAAACTAAAAAGACAAGATTTAGTGTATCTGGCAGTCTTGTTAGGACTGTGCTCTTCTAGCTAGACTCATTTATAGTACTGGAACAGTGTAGTAATGTATGGGCAGCTAATCACTCTCCTCTCAGCCATACTTATTTATTTTTGTTATAACCAGTGGCCTGAGATAAGCCCAGTGCAGCCATGTTTTACTTTGAATTTTAAGACAAGGAAAATTCTCATTGCTGGTGTTTTAAAATGTTGCTGCTAAAATGTTGTTGCTTCCTTTTCTCTTTGTCTTTGAAGGCTTAGAAGGTAGGAAATAAGTATAGCAGGTTATTGATTTTCTTTTTTAGCTTGGTTTCCAGACCATTCGTTACCATGGCAACTACTCTGCGTCTAGGGTCAGATCTTCCCATAAAACATACTGGACTCTGCAGAACTGCGGGCAAATGTTCCCACTTTGTGAGTCATTCTCTCTAGGTTGTGTGCTTTATTATCAGACATTTTAGTTAACAGTGTTTCAAAACTATAGCATTTCATTCTTATAATAAATGCTTTCATAGTCCTTATCTTACTACTTTTTAAAGCACTTCCTTATAAACCTCTCCTAAACATTTGCTATTTCTTGGGACTTCTTAAAAAATGTCTGTTATACTGCCGTTTATATTTTCTGTCTCTTATTTACCATATTTTGGCTTATTTTTTAATCTTAGTTCTTTGAATTCTGTAGGTGGGGCACAATGAATAGGGAAATTAGAATTTGTATGAAGTATGAACTAGGATTAAATCAGTAGCTCACAGCTATAACTCCATTTAAGCATTTCCAGCTTCAGATAGCACATGTCTCAGCCTTTGCTTCCATGATCAGCTTCCCCACCCCACTCTACCCCCACTCATGGTTTTTTTGATGTCCTTTCACTGCCTGTTTCTCAGTACCAAGAGTAATTCAATGTAGGACTCCGGGAAGTCAGCACACTCCCCAACAGAAGCGAATTAAGATCCAGCTTAAGCTTTCATTCCTGACTTCTCTATTCCACTACACATCTACTGAAGTGTTTTATTTTTTGAGGAACTGTTATGCTAAAGGTCTCTAAAGTGATTAGACTGTGTTCAAAGTAAACCTGGAAAAATCCTCAGGTAGAGGCATTGGTAGAGATGAGTTAACGTATCATTAGTGTAACCAATTGTTGGGGTTTTTTGTTTGTTTGTTTGCATCACACCTACCTAGTGATACTCAGGAGTTTCTCCTGGCTCTACACTCAGGAATCATTCCTAGTGGGCTGGGGAGACCATATAGGAAGTCATGATTCTAGCCCAGGTTGGCCACTTGCAAAGGCAAGCATCTTATTTATCCACTGTATAATTGCCCTGGCCCCTGGTTTTTTTTGTTGTTATTGTTGTTATTTAACCTTCCCACTGTTTCTTCAGTAGGCTATAAGAAGGATTAGACATGACAAGTACAGTTAAAAGCTTTGAAACATTTAAAAATATTTTATCCTTTGAATATAAAACCCATAGGTCAAGCTGATCAAACCATTAGAGGCATGCAGTGAAGAGGCACGTTGTAATGACATGATTTAAAAGAACACATGGTTCTACAATAGTTTATGTCCACAAAATTATCTCTTTACATTCATTGATGCTAAGATGTTACATACTATGCTGTTATGCAAGGTGTTACTGAGTGTAAAACCTTATACTCAGTGCTCCAAAAGTACCAAGTTTTTTTTTCATTTTTCAGAAATAAATTTGCCATTCTCTAATGATAAGATAGGTTCAATAGGTATTTGTGATCCTAGACTAGTACAGAACCTTTTGAGCAACATCTACTTCCTAGTCAGGGATTCATAATTCTAAGAACTAAATGGTGGATCGGAATAAACTTTTACCTCTCCCTGCTTTCATGCCTTTCCTAGAAAAGGCAGTAGACTTCCCAGTTATTGCGTGTAGAGAGGTCAAAAGAAATTAATCTCTAAATGACAGGAACTGGAATATTTCCCTGTAGGCAGCTGCTTATTGCTCAAGTCGCACACACCTGAACATCCTTAACTACCATCTGTTTCCCACTGGGCATTAAGGACTGGCAAGAGAGTGGCCAAGTACCAAGTTATTTCATCTCTGGAGCATTCTAGAGAGGTCAAAAGTGCAGAGACACTGTGCTTTGGCTGCTTTCCCCGATGTTTGCCAGAGCCAACACCTGGGGGCAGGCGATCTGGAAGCAGCTGCACTGAAGTCCCATCACACTTCTGATGCTTAAGTGAAAGGCATGTAAAGCTGAGACTGATTAGCTGCCATGTCAGGTAGGATGTTCCCGCTTCCACTATATTACAGAAAGCATTCTCAACACCTCTTTTTTTGTTTTGTTTTTATGGTTTAATATGAAATGTTTTACTTCCCTCTTGATTCCCATCAAAATTTAAAGCTCTTTAATCATAGTATTTAATTTCTTTATTTTCTTTATTTTATAAGGTTGTTTACAATATTTGATGATATTTAATATTAAGACACCAATCCCACCACCATGACACCTTCCCACCAGCAAACTTGGGATGTGTCCATCTCAAGCCCCGAGCCCTGTCCCAAAGCACAACCGAAATAATATATTGTATTATCTGTTATGAGAATCACTGAAAATTCTTACCAAAAAGTATTCATATAGGAAACAGTGTGAAGATTGTCTATTTTGGCAGGGCCCATTAAGACATTCTTTAAGGTATCACTAACATCTTGTTAAAGGAACACCTTTTTTGTTTTTTATTCATCTTTTTTTGTACTATTCTCATTTGCCCGCCCCCATCTCCCCACCACACACACACACACACACACACACACACACACACACACACACACACACACACACGGCTTTATCAGTACAGACTTTAAACTTTCTGGAATCTATACAAAGTGGATCTGCAGCTCGGGTCATGATGGCTGTGAGATTTGGGTGACAGTGATTAGACTGTTAGGCAGGAAAAGCACTACAAATAGGGATTTAGACTCAGGGAAGAGAAGAGCATAGACTAGCTGTGTCTTCTGCAGTCGACTCACATAACCTTTGCCTTGAATAAAGCCTATTAAGCTGACTGGATCTTAAAAAGACTTACTGACTCTTTTCTTTTTATGACTTTCTTTCACAGAGAGCAAAGACCACAGGGAAAATAACAAAATGCTGGGTTGGTTATTAATTTTAAAGGTCATTCCAAGTAGAGCGCTGTATTACTCAAAACTAAAGTGACATGTTCACCTGAATGCTCTAGGGAAATGTCAGGCACAGATAATCTGGGACAGAGGATGCATCACCCAACGACTCTTTGAGTTTTATTCTATAATAAAAGCTCATCAAAAGCAGACATAATCAAGTACCCATGAGCTCTAAGTCATTTCTACTTTGGATGTAAGAATTTGGTGTTGATGATTGCATGGGAGAGGCAGCAGTGTTTACTAGAAGTTGCTCCAATTTTAAGGAACTTAATGCTGATAACTATGAACATTGAGAGTTAATAAATAACAGCTTGTCTCTATTTCAGTAAGGTCTCTATTTTAATATTTGTAGGCTTAAATGATAGAACTTAAAACATTAGTTTTCCTTGGGGCCAGAGATATAGTACTGGCCTTCCAGGCAGATAATTTTGATTTAATCCCCAGCATGAAATTTGGTTCCCACATCATTGCCAAGAGTGATTCCTGAACACAGAAACAGGAGTATGTCCTGAGTACTGAATGTACAGCCTCCCACCAAAATATATATATATATATATATATACACATATATATACATATATATATAAAATCAGACTTTGTTAGCATTTTTACTCTCTTTTATTGTTGGCAGCTGTGAATATTACACCAGAAAGAACAGGATTGGTATTTTTTTTTCTTTCTATTGAACAATCTCCTGTGTAAGAATTTCCTACCAGTGACTAACAAATTTATCTAGTTACTTCATCCCACTAGAATAAAAACATAATTGATATTATTTCTATACTTGAAGTTTTACCATTTTCAATGAGATTTATAAGTCTGCTATCATTATACATGTAGCATATTAAAAATGTTCGTGAATTTACTCAAAAGTTCTCTTTTATTCAAATGCTCACACATTCAGTTTTAAAGATGGCACTGGCTTCAATATGGTCTGCAGCACTGCTGCAAAGAAAGTGTGATACTGAAATTTTTATTTCCTATAAAAGTGGGACTATATCTTGCAACAATATGCAATTTCCCAAAAAAGGAAATGGAATTTCTTTGAAAAAAATCAAGATAAGGAATGTTTATTCAAACAGTAATTGTTTTGTAGATAGGACAAAATGAATTATAGCCTATACACTATCATTTCATTCTTATAAAAATTCACTGACTCACTGATAATGACAACATGGAAAGAACTATGCAACTCATGTTTGAAGATATTCATTGACACTTCATTATGTAATGTACCTTGGCGATGCTAATGTTAGCTCCTTATTCTTTTCATTCTTTAGTTTTCATTTTGGGGCCACACCCAGTGATGCTCAGAGCTTATTCCTGGCAAAGTTAGACCCTGGAACAATACCGGATGCTGTGGATTAAATCCAGGTCAGACTTATGAAAGGCCAATGCCTGACCTGCTATAATGTAACTTTGGCCACTAACACTTAAGATTTTGACATCTTAACTGTGTCTGATGCTGTACTACATCCTGGGATCACCACAAATATTTTAGGATTGCAGTGCCACTCTTAGTTTGATTTCATAAAAGAGGAAGTAAGAATCATAGAACTAGGAAGTGGCAGCAGCAGATTTAAAATCTAGGTCTGTGGCTCCAGAGCCTGTCCTCTTGGGAAATAGGAAATGGTTCACTCGCTAACACCATTTATTCTTTGCTTTTGGTTTTTGGACCACACTCTTTTATATTTGGGACTTACTCCTGGTTTTTTCCTCAGTGATCACTCCTGGTTGACGTAGGGACCCCCATGTGGTTGCAGAGATCAAATAAGGATTAGCTGCATGCAAGGGAAGTGCCTTACCTATTTTATATTTTTTCTTGCCGATAAGACACTTTTCTCATAAGTTTGAGGTCACGAGTTTGATCCTCATACAACTTCATGTGCCAAGCATAGTCCTGGCAGCTTTGCTGTTTGTTTCTGGCAGCTTTTCTCTGTGAGATCCCCAGCCCTACATGTGATTTCCGGATGCACTCCAGTCAGGTTAGGGCAAGCACTATAAGCAAAGGGTGTGATGCTAGCGAGCAAGGGGTACATCTAGATTGCCCTGGATCCTAAATTACAGAAATGAGGACAGAGAAAGAAAGAAATCCAGGAAGGAAGGAAGAAGAGATCTATATGTAATATATATGTAGCAGGTAGGGTGTTTGCCTTGCAAGCAGCCTGGGTTTGATTCTTCTGCCCCTCTCGGAGAGCCTGGCAAGCTACTGAGAGTATCCCTCCCATACGGCAGAGCCTGGCAAGCTATCCATGATGTATTCAATATGCCAAAAACAGTAACAAGTCTCATCGTTGAGACATTACTGGTGCCTGCTCCAGCAAATTGATGAACAGCAGGAGAACAGTGCAGTGCTACATACATACACAAACCACAGACTTAATAATACTGCAACCTGAAAACCCAAACTACAGTAACTAAACTTAAAAATGTTCCTGCCAAGGAGGAAAGCTGGGGGTAGGAGGGAAGGAGGGAACCTCGACACTTGTGGAGGAAAGTTGACACTCGTGGTGAGAATGATGTTGGAACATTTTATGTCTTACTCTCTATTATGAATAACTTTGTAAATTGTGAATTCAAGAGTGGGTGTGTGATGCCTTTGGTGGCCAAGAGCTGCCTCTTCAGGCTTCCCCAACAGAGGAACAAACATATGGAGGATTCACAGATTAGATGGTAAAAATGGCCTATTTAATGCAGAGCTGTTAGCCTACTTATAGAACATCTGAGGGGGGTTGAGGTATAGGACTGCATGTAGATGTGACTGATCATTTAATGAGCTAAAGCATTTTGATGGAGGCAATTACCTTGGGGGAATTAACTCAAGAAGATACTCTATCTCCTGGGGACATCTATATAGGTTTTCTTCCCCTTGCTAGTTGCACATATTAAACAATTAAGTTTACTTCTTATTAATACTTGCAGTTATTTGGATAAACACAATGAAAGATCACTGTATCACTGTCATCCCATTGCTCATCAATTTACTCAAGTGGGCACCAGTAATGTCTCCATTGTGAGACTTGTTGTTACTGTTTTTGGCATATGGATTATGCCATGGGTAGCTTGCCAGGCTCTGCCGTGCAGGCGAGATACTCTTGGTAGCTTGCTGGGCTCTCCGAGAGGGGCGGAGGAATTGAACTCGAGTCGGCTGTGTAGAAGGCAAATGCCCTACCAGCTGTGCTATGGCTCCAGCCCTTTCCCAAACTTAGTTCTCTGTGCTCCAGGGGCAAACAAGGCTTTGACCATAAATCCCAGGCTATGTCATTAGGCCAGTTTAGCTTATCCTTCTCCATGCAGGTCCTGTCTCTTTAAGTCATAACAGTTTGCACCAAGACCTTGCTTTTATGCTTTCTAGACAGTTGCATTTCCATGCCTGGGTAGCTTTACCACCTGCCCCGGGGCCATCCAAGTCATCCAAGTCCCATGATAAGGAACTTCCCTTTTTGGAGTGTTAGGAACTGTAGCCACTGAAGCCTGAATTAAGTATTTGTGACGGATGCCCAGGATTAGATATATTTCAGAGTCAATCAACTCCCAAATATTAGGAACACAGCACTAACAGTCTTTCTTTGTTTAAGCAAAGAACATTGCCTGTAGTAAAATATGAAAAGGCTATGTGAGAAGTAGAAAAGCAAGTAATTCACTGCAAATGCAAAGTCCGGAGCTGCCAGAATGTTTCACTTTATAAGAAGCCAAGACTGACTTGAGGAATCTAGTAGCAAACAGAAAGGAAGTGTTAAGGATAAACTTGGGGGGCTAGGGGGACTTGAAAGAGCACTGTAAGCTTCTCTTTGGGGAGAAAAAGGGGCAGTTCACTGATGAACCCTAAAACACTTAGGGTTAATACTCAACAATAAATCATGTGTCCTTAACTTAAACATGTAAATATTAAAATTAAAAATGTATTTCCTTATTATTTATCATTAGTTTAAAGGACATGTTTATATCATACTTTTAAAAACTGGGAACCCATGAGATTGTTAAAGGGTTAGCATTCATGCTTTGAGATTCATTCCAGTAACATACAATCCCCACAGCATGAAAAACCAGAAAGATCAAGCTAAAAGAAACCGCTGAACACTGCTGAGTGGTGGCCCCAAAACCTAAATAAATAAATCAAGGATGATGATATGTAGATGGTATGTATCAAAATATTGTGCCATTGAGATTCAAGTGGATGTATTTTAAGTGATATAACAATGTAATAGTTTTAATGTAAGATATATGTATAGGCCCAGAATTATAGTTCATTTGGGGAGTTTTGCCTCGAAGGCAGGAGGCTATGAGTTTGATCTTTCAGATTGCCCTCAGAAGGACTGAAATCCTAACAAATAATTGTCAGTTATGAGTCTCTACATTGCACAGTTCTAGTGTAATGTAACCAAGGGTATGGGACCCTGGTAATTTTAAGAATGACAATGGAAAGGAGTAAAGTGTATCAATATGTAAATGTTATAAGTTAGACCCTATTAATCAATTTAAATTTATAATATTTTATTCCAGGTAAAGAGGTTAATTTTTTATTGAAATAATATTGGTTTAAATGATCTCAGGCTTTAAAATCTAAATCTTTGTGTGTAACACTACAAAAAAGTCTAATATCTACTACCACACAGCCAACATCCCTTATCCAATTTTCCCACCATATCCTATCCTTCCCCAGTGGTGACCAACATTTTGGTATCATAATAGGAATATTAATTTGATTTTTGTTATTAATTTTTTCATGTTTTAGGGCCATACTTTGAAGTACTCAGGGCTTATTCCTCAAAGTGCTCAGAGTGCCATATATAGTGCCAGTGATTGAAACTATGTTATCACATGCAAGGCAAGTACCTGACCTAGGGTATTATCTCCTCAACTCTGGTTTGGGTTATGTTTAATCACAGGTGCATGCTTTATATTTTGACATCTGTATGCTATTACAATCACCATGGAAAGTCTAGTTTTATAGAGCACCGGACCCTTTCTCCATTTTATAAACATCTCATCTCTATTCTCTCTAATGTTTTGTTGTCAGATCTAAGCATTTTTGTTTTATTGGTCTTAAGAGTAAAACATAGAATTGAATACTGCTCAGTTCTTAAAAGATAAACCTTGTGTTCTGTGACAGCATTCAATATCAGTGGGATTTGAGAACACTCTTCCCAGTGAAGTCAAACGGAGAAACACAAATGCTGTGTAATTTCACACATATGGGGTTCTCTTGATTGGATAAGGTCGATGCAGATGGTAAGCAGGAAGCAAATAATGGGGATTAGCAAATAATGATTTATAATTCCCCATCTGTCTTCTCTTGTAAGGCACACTACTATGTAAATTTTAGTGCCCTTAAATCTGACTTGTTTTTATTTCTAAACATCAAAATGAGATTTTACTCTTCAGTGGAATCATTTTTAAAAGCAAGTTCTGATAGAAGACCTGTAGTTAAAAGTCTTTATTTTTAGTCATTCTTCTTATTTTTTTTCTGAACTGAGACTTTATTTAGATAAACAAAAGGCCTGGTTACTTTTTTTCTTTTTAAACAATAGGAACAAGTGATAGTCAATTACATAGATCACATGGAAACTAATGCAGCAACAATTATCAATAGGTGAAAATATGTACCATAAGAAGTTGGTATCTTACTTAGCTAAAATAGAAAGTAGCAGTTATTAAATATGATGATTTCTCAGTGTATTGACATAATGCCCAAAGACAGAGAGAGGGAGGAGGAAGAGGGGTAGGGAGGGTGAAAGAGGGCGAGGGGGGAGAGAAAGGGAGAGATAAAATGCCTTCCATATAGGATAGTGCAGGTTCAGGGTTGGTGGGAGAGAAACTGGGGACATTGGTGGTAGGAAATGTACACTAGTGGGGGGATGGCTATGGAACATTGCATGACTGACTGCTCATGAACAGCTTTGCAACTGTATACCATTATTAATCAAACTGTATACTATTAGTAATCAAAATAAACAATATATATACATATATTATACAGTTATTTTTGTAAAAAAATAATGTCTCAGGCTTTAAAATTTTTTTAAGTAAAAATTTGGGAAAAGACTAATTTCAAAAACAGATAATTTAATCAGGACTTGTAGGAATAAAAATAGGGTGACAAGTTATGAAGTCAATTTATGGGATAGTTCTATGGGTAATTTTAGTGGTAAGTTGCATTGTTTGTAGTTTGTCCAACGTTAAAAATTAGGTATGTTTGTTAGATATGCAACAGGAGAAAATTGTAAGCAATAGTCAAAATGAAATTCAAGGGAATATCTTGAAGATTAAAATTGGGGGGTATCATTGTATATACATAATCTAAAGCCTGGATTTAGGAAAAGTTTATAGAAAATAAAGACAATTTTAATTTTAGGCATCAAACAGAAAAAGTAATCAGTAAAACAGTAATAATAGCATGGAAAAGAAGGAAGAGGAAATCAAAAGAGGGAACATTGCCATGAAGCAGAAAACTTTCCAAAAGAAGAAAGAAACCCTTAAAGCTAGTACTGACAAACTAAAACAAGAAATGTGACTGTACTGACATTTTATTATAGAAGTAAGGTGCTTACTGAAAAGCAAATGTAAGAAGAATTCTAAATAGAAGATACTAGAATGTCTCTTGTTGGGCAAAATTTAGAAAAGAAGGCATTGGGATTCAGAAGAAAGATGGCTGAGAGTTGATAATAGTGAGTTTTGAAGAGAAATATCTCTGAGGACAAGTGTGACAGTCTGGGATCAGAAATACTGTTTACTGGGATCAGGGTACGAGTTACACTCGATGATGCTGGAGGCTCTGAACCCACAGGTCACTCCTGAAAATACTTGGGGGATCTGAGGCAGGCATCAAGGCAGATGCCTAAACCCCTGTTCAACTTCTTCAGCCCCCTGAAAGTCATCACTTTTACAAAAGGGAAGGCAGAAATTAAGGACATGAAAGTAGTGGGAATATAAGGCATTTCCCACTTTTGTGCTTTAATTTTGTTAAAGCACGAGGCAAGAATTTTGGTTGACCATGAAAAGAGGAATTCTATGGTAAAAGATGTGAAGTTCTTAATTTGGAAAAAATCCAACATATAATTAGAAATATATGTGTATGTCTGGACAGTTATGACTGAATGCCACGTGGCCAAAATCTCATATTTTAAACTTTTCTTTTGAGATTTTGGGGACACACCTGAGGCTATTTAGGGTTTACTCCTGGCTCTGTGCTCAGGTATCACTCCTGGTAGGATTTAGGGAACCATATGAGGTACATAGATTGAACATAGTTTTCTGTACACAAGGCAAATGCCTATATGATGTACTGCCCCTCCATCACCCGCAGCGTTTTGTATTTTCAGCAAGGTTAGAATTTTTTTCCAATTGAGTAAAATGGAGAATGGGGTCAATGACATTAAAAATGTTTTGAAGGCAGTGTCAAAATTGTACAATTGAGTACAGATTTTGGGTCAATAAACTGGAGGCCTTTGAAGCATTGCTGAAGTAGGAGCATTGGTTTAAGTGGGTTGAAGGATAAATGTAGTCTTATAGAATCTAGATTCATGAAATTGAGATACCAAGAGTTTTTTGGTGGTGGCAAGGCCAAATGTGGTAATAGTTACATATGGCTGAGCAGGGATAAAAGAGAACCCCTTGAAGGTAAGAAGTTCAAGGAACTTAAAGGGAAAATTATTGGATATCTTGAAAGTTCTAGTAAAATACAGAAACAAAGTCTAATTTTTTCAAATGGATAGAATTATCTTTGTCCCATAGGAAGAAGCAGAATTATCAATTGTACCTATTTTGATGCTTATTAGACACATACAAAATGGTGTGAGTTTGAATACTATTGAAATAAGAGAGCAGCACGAAAAAGCACGGAGAAGGCATTTATGCTTTTATCTTTCCCATTAATTTTCCAACAGGTTTAATCAGGTAGTCTTTAAAAAGAAACACAAAATCTAACTCTTCAAAAACTGACATTTATAGCACCATAGAAAATTAGGCTCTGGCTATTGTTCAGAAATGCATGCAACCTGAAACAGGCTGATTAGCTCAACTTATTTTCTGTAATTGGAGACTTTTTTTTAATTTATTTTTTTATTGAATCACCATGTTGAAAGTTACAAAGCTTTAAGGCTTAAGTCTCAGTTACATAATGCTCAAACACCCATCCCTCCACCAGTGCTTGTATTCCACCACCAAGAACCACAGTAAACCTCCCACCCCACCCCGCCCTGCCCCCCGGTCCCCCACCCCATCTGTGTAGTTGGTAAGTTACACTTTACTTTCTTTTTACCTTGATTACATACAACAACAACAACAAAAAGCTCACTATTATTGTTTGGAGTTTCCCCCCCAGAGTCGGACCTGCTGGAAAGGAAGCATTTGATAATTTGTTTTCCACTGCTGCAATTGAGGAGATATGAGGTCATGTGGCCACAGTAGTGGCTGTGAGGTTCTAGATTTCTGTATTGTAGTATTTTAGTGACTAAGTCCAGAAGGATTTCTGCCAGAGGTTGCATCTTTGCTAGATCGTACCTCTCTGCTACTTTATATTCCACATATGAGTGCAATCTTTCTGTGTCTGTCTCTTTCTTTCTGACTCATTTCACTCAACATGATACTTTCCATGTTGATCCACTTACATGCAAATTTCATGACTTCATGCTTTCTAACCGCTGCATAGTATTCCATTGTGCAGATGTACCAAAGTTTTTTTAGCCAGTCATCTGTTCTCGGGCATTCATTTTTTTTCCAGATTCTGGCTATTGTAAACTGTGCTGCGATAAACATACAGGTGCAGATGTCATTTTGACTATATTTTTTTGCTTTTCTAGGGTATATTCCCAGGAGTGGTATTGCTGGGTCAAATGGAAGCTCAATTTCTAATTCATCAGATGCAAATACAGTTTTGTTTTACAAATGTCTTAAAGATCAATGACAAAGTATACTTCATGGGAAAAAATAGTCATCTGAGTATTGAGTTTGCCAGGAAAATAAAGCATGTTACTTTAGTACCAATTGAGCAAGTATATCTGAGTCTCAGAACTGAATTTTACAGCAAGTTTTTGAGTGTTACTTTTTGCTGTTGTTGCTTGTCTCCTCTGTAAGTTAAGGACTAGTCTGGGTGATTTTGCTGTTAGTTTAAGTGCTGTATATATTCGTAGCAGAAATCAGTCCCCCTCCTTCATATGAAGAAAAGTCCTCTGTGGAAAGTTGTTTAACAAAGCAAAAATGTTAGTCTGTGTTACCAAGGTACTGCTTTATGTTACACTATGATTCCTACTGATATTTTTAGTCTAGCATTTAGTAATTCCAGAGTCTTAGATTCTTTTTGAGGTTTGATATAATTATATATTTATTTGCTAATACAAAGACTCAAATACCACAAGACTATGAAAATATTTTAAGTAACAGATTTAATTATGCAAGTCTGAAAAATATTCCTTATTTTTTAATTCTCATATATTTAAAAAATGGACTGGTTTACCAGAATATAATTGTCAACATCCTTGTACCGCAGTACATAGTACCCTTCTAACTCCTATCAGAAAAATAAAACTCAAATGAAAATCACTGATAATGAACATTTTTTCCATGTTCTTGATTCTGTGTCTTCTTTGGGAAGTAGCTTTTCAGATATCCTCTCCATTTTTCCATGAGATTGTTTTTTATTAATGCTGTTGAGTTTTGTGAGCTTTATCAATCTTCAGTACTGACCCTTTGTCAGATGTACAGTTTATAAGTATTTTCTTCCATTCAATAGGACAATTATTTTAGTGATGTTATTTCATGGTACATATGTTTAGCTTGGTGAAGTCCCATTTGTTGTTTTCCTTGCCAGTTGTCAAACCACTGTGGACACCACTGGAGCTAGTATCATATTGTGCTTATTTATATTTTCTTTTTAAAAATATTTTTGATGAATCACCATGAGGTAGTTACAAACTTACAAACGTTCATGATTATGCTTCAGTCATACAATAATCCAGTTCCCATCCCTCCACTAGTGCCCATTCTCCACCAGCAAAGTTCCCAGTATCCCTCCTACCATGTCCCCTCCTCACACCCCCCAGCCCTGGCAGGCACATTCCATTTTACTCTCTCTCCTTTTCGGTGTTATGGTTTGCAGTATAGGTAGTAAGTGGCCATCATGTTTGGTCGATAGTCTACTTTCAGCACGCATCTCCCATCCTGAGCGAGGCCTCCAGCATCATTTACTTAGAGATCCCTTCTCTATCCCAGCTGCCTTTTCCCCGAGCATGGGAGACTGGCTTCCAAGCTGTGGAGCAATCCTCCTGGCTCTTATCTCTATTAACCTTGGGTAATAATTTCCCATTCTGTTACTTTATATTTCACAAATAAGTGCAGTCATTCTGTCCCTCACTCTCTGACTCTTTACACTTAGCATGATGCTCTCCATGTTGACCCACTTATATACAAATTTCATGATTTTATCTTTTATAACAGCTGCATAGTATTCCACTGTGTATATGTACCAAATTTTCTTTAACCAGTCATCTATTCTCTGGCACTTGTTACTTTTTACAGATTCAGGCTATTGTAAATAGTGCTACAATAGACATGCAAGTGCAGATGTCATTTCTACTGTATTTTTTTTTTGCATCTCTGGGATATATTCCCAGAAGTGGTATTGCTGGGTCAAATGCATACCTATATTTTCTTTATTTTATGTATTTAAGTCCATCTAAATCTTTAATCCATTTTTTTTTTAATTTGACAGATAACACTAGTGATCAGAGCTTACTTCTGGCTTTGCACTCAGGTATCACTCTTTGCAGGGCTCATATGGGCTACTGGGGATTGATCCCGGGTTGGCTCCATGCAAGACTATGATAGATTTGGGAACCCACCCATCTCTTTCATGTAATTAATCCATGATGTTTGAATTGGCCTGGATTTACTGGCATTTATTTTACTAGCTACAGTGATTACATTATGTTAAAGACTCACTGCTGAGTTGAACTTAATTTTTTTTTAAATACCTGGGATAGAAACTCTTGATCTTTTTCATTAAGTAGAAAATTGTAAAGACAAGATTGGAGGTGCTGAAGGAATCTTGCATGTACTTAGATGTTTGCTGCCAGTGTGGAGAGTAGGAAACAATAAACTGATTTATCTTTATTATTGTTGGAACCACTGATAAAATCATGCCTTAAGGATGTTGGAATGATAAAATCATGCTGTTACAAAACAAAAGAAAAGATATTGGAGCTAGAGCTATAGGGCATCAGGGAGGGCATTTGCCTTGCACACGGCCTACTTGGGTTTGATCCCCAGGATACCATATGGTCCCCTGAGCATTGCCAGGAGTATTTCCTGAGTGAGAATCAGAAGTCATCCCTGAAAATCGCTGGGTATGACCCAAAACAAAACAAAACAATATATGCAATTAAATTCCTTAAAGCAAAGAATAAATGTTTGTTACACACTTAAAAGTGGTGACTTAACACTTTTAACTTGGAGGACAATTAGCCTAGATCCTCTCCAGTGATTTAAAATGGGAGAATTACTTTTCATATCAACAAAGACTTCTTAGTGGGGAACATAATATTTATTAGATTACTTTTTACTTAAAATATTATATCTAAAATCTCAAATTTACCAGATAAAAGTAAATAGTGTCATTTTGATAATAGAACTAGGAGTGATCTTACTTAATCTACACTATTTATAAATGGAGATATTTCTTTAGTAAGGCATAAGCATAAGAAGAATGTGATTTAAAAACTCTTTTTTCTTGTATATAGTATGGATGAGAAAGGTATTCAAATTCCAACTTATAGGATAAAAAAGCATTATTTTAGATAAAAAAATAATGATCATAGAACAGATTTGCTCAACATGTGTTTCTTTTTTTTTTTATTGTGAGAATAGTTACCGTGAGAATAGTTACAAAGCTTACAGGTTTAAGTCTCAGTCATACAATTATCAAACACCCATCCCTTCACCAGTGCACATGGTCCACCACCAAGAACCCCCATATACCCCCCATCCCACCCCCCACCCTGTCTGTGTGGCAGATGATTTTCACTTTACTCTCTTTACTTTGATTACATTCAATTTTTTGACAGGAGACCAACTATTATTATTTAGAATTTTCCCCCAACAATCAGACCTGCTGAAAAGGCATCAGTAGATAATTTGTTTTCTATTGCTGATAATGAAGAGGATACGATGTCGTGCTTCTGGATTTCTGGTATCTTAGTAATTAAATCCAGAGGGATTTCTGTCAGAAGCTGCTGGGTACCGAGACTGGTTTGTGTGCCTCTGGGATCATGGCTGTTCAGGAGCAGAGAAGCTGTTCTTGGGTGGTCCCTCAGGGTCTCGTCTGGGTGGGGAGCAGGGCCAGTTCCTCCCTCCATCTCTAGATTTCCTGCTCACTCCATCACTGCAAGCTTTTCCCTCTGTCCAACAGGCTCTGAAAGATAGTGGTGACCATGCTGCCGCTGAGGGGAGAAGGCGGAAGGGACAACATGTGTTTCTTATATATGTCTTTAATATATAAATATCTGAGACTAGGGAAATAATTAGATGCAAATTATTGAATGATCAATTTCTTTTATTTTAATTAAGAGTGCTTTATAAAAGTTGGAACAGATTTCAAAGAAATGGATTTAATATTATTGCAATGCTAATGATATTATTTTAAAAAATCTGTCATAGAATGCATAATGAGTAATACACTATGATAAATATACATCTTGCTTAATTTTCCCAACAGAAATCATTCATAAAACCCATAAATTCTTGCCAAAACTCCGTGTACTTTCTACTGTATAAAGTATCCATTATTCATGATTTTTAAAATTGTAGAATAATTTAGTCTCTTTATGAAAAATATTATAATTAGCTTTATTGTTTATATTTTCATGTTTCGCTTCTTTTGCTCAACTTTGTCTGTGAGGTCTTCTGTAATGTTGGGTATTTGGCTGATATCATTAAGACTATTACATATAGTGCCCTTTCAAAAGTAATACTAGGAGTCTTCTCTTTTGCATATATTTGGATTTATGTTATACTTTACTATAGAAAAAACTGCATCATATGTATTGCTAGAATAAATATTTTCAATGTTGTACCAGTTTATATTTTGTGTCAGGAATGCATGAGAATTTTAATTGTTCAATGTTCTCATCAATACCTGGTTCTATTATTCAAATTTAACCATTCTGATGCATGGTAGCATCCTATGATGTTAATTTGCATTTAACAACGTCTACAATTTATTCATTAACTGATACACTGGCCTTCATCTTTTATGATGAATGACTGCATTTTTATAGGAATTTATCAGGAAGAAGATTCAATAAATTGGAATCAGAATATTCATTTTTTAATGGAAGCATATTGGGTTTCCTGCTGACAAAGCTCCAAAATTAACTGGACAGGTTGAACTGCAAGAATACTCCTAGAGCTGGGACTGGGGGTGATGGAGCAGTGCCAGGGGAAGTGAGATTTCCTGGAAGATTAGTATAGATTAATGATTGGCAATTACAGGTGGCCATATTTGGAAGGTGAGATGTTGACATCTGTGGAATCTCAACAGATAACTTTGTTTCTGCTTAAAGATGATAGTGACCCCATACCCATCTCCCTCATATAAACATTAATCTAAACTTTCACCTCTCTCATACCACCTGCCCTTGTCCCAGAAGTATTGTATTCATTTTACCTCTATGCAATCACTCTGCACCCTGAATAAAACATTCTACTGTGCCATCAGCCTGTAGTTTGAATCTATTGACTGTCAGCCTTAGACTGTGTTGGAATCAGCTTTCTTCCCACTGTGACCTGATACTGCTGAACAATAGAGAAAGCTCAAAAATTATTTCAGTTTACATATATCACAAAAGCTATATCATCAAATGTAGAAAATAAATTTTGGTTTTGGATCTTGACTGTAGTAACTTGCATGTGCTTAAAACACACACATATGTATATATGTTATGATTAAAGGAAAATTTCTCTTTTAAATTTTCTCTTAAAATTTATTTTTGTCATCTTTCCTATACCCTAAATTAATTTGCATGAAAAACAATTAGAGAACCCACCATTGTTCTCCTCCATAATTATGATGGATGAAGTGCCTATATTGAAGTATCCATCATGGTAGAATTGGTGATTCATTTGGCAAATTGACAACTTTATTTTTTTTGTTGTTTTTTTTGTTTTTTAATTTTATTTTATTGAATCACCATGTGGAAAAGTACAATGCTTTCAGGCTTACGTCTTAGTCATACAATGCTGAAACAACCATCCCTTCACCAGTGCCCATCACCGAAGACAAAAAAAAAACAAAACCACAATATGCCTCCCATCACACCCACCCCTGCACCCCCCCCCCGCCTTGTAACTGATAAATTTCACTTTACTTTCTATTTACTTTGGTTACATTCAATATTTCAACACAAACCTCACCATTATTATTAGGAAAACCCCACTAGAGTCAGACCTGTTGTGAAGAGAAATGAGGTCGTGCGGCCACAGTAGTGGCCGCGCGGTTTTGTATTTCTGTACTTTAACAACTAAGTCCAGGGAGATTTCTTCCAGATATTCGATCATTGCAAGCTTGTAAACCCCATATGTGGTCCTCATAATATGGCGGCCCCCATGCCCTTCATCCCCGGGAAGGGACAGGCGCGCGAGAGAAATACCTTTCCCCTCCCGGGTGGGGATGGGGTCGCAGCTTAGTTCTCTGGCAGGAAACAATCTGCTAGGAGCAGTCCATGTTGTAGTTGGTTCAGCTGGGTCTGGATTCACGCGGGTGCAGCTGCGGAGGAGCCGCACACGCATGCGGCCCCCAGGGTCACATCTCGGCAGCGGTGGGAGGGGCCGGTGCCTCCCACCTTCCCAAGAGCACCCTCGCGCCCTTTTGCTGCAGTTTTTGTTGTAAAATCCCGTCTGTGGAAAATTGACAACTTTAATTGTAATTCTTTTGTTATGTGTTTGTAGTTAATGTATTTAGCTCATGTTGGTTTATAATTGTTCAGGAGCAGCAAATTATATCTAATTTAACATGAATAGATTTTCCAGATAGGAATAGTATTACAATCATCTTAGAAATAAAGTCCAGTTAACCAGTTGAAAATATAATTAAACTAAAGATATTATTGAACAGACAAAAACAGGATGGCATTAAAATAATCTAGCTAGCAAGTCGAAAGATAATTATTATAATTCCATTAATTCCATCTATGATGAGCTATTAACCCAGGCACAATGATATTTTCAACAAATTGTCCTCAGAAATTAGACTTCAATAGGGTAACTGATTACATAATTACACTCCCCCCCCCACACACACACACTTAATAGTAGTTACTATTTATATTGTTTACCAAACATTTTCAAATGTTGAGAGTGAGAACTACTTGCCTGAAAGGGAACATAACATTCTTACAAGATTCCGAGGTCTTGTCAGGTTAACTTAACTGGAAGGGGCAGCTCACTGAAGATTGACCTGACTAATACCCAAAATGTGAATCCCACAGAAAGCAGAGGATTATGTCACCCTGCCATGAGAGGGCCTAAAAACCCAGGAATAATTCAGTTACAGTGCTTAGGACAACTGTCTTAAAAGACAGGCACTGACCCTTAAAAAAAAAACAATATTTATTGCTACTTTGAAATTCTCTCTTCACTTTTCTATTATTTATAAGCGTCCTCTGGGATTAGGAAAAACGCAAACAGACTGACCTGAGGCTTGTACTTTGGAGGGTGTTAAAATCTTTCTTTGGAGAGTGTTAAAATCATTCTTTGAGAGAAGCTGCATTCTATTGGTTCTGATCCGGCCCAAGCCCAGCTTTTAGAACAACTTCTACTCTGATGTGACCCTCTAGCCCAGAATGGCCAATATTGGCTAACTAAGACTGTGTAGCAGAGTGGTCCACAGCTTCTAATCTGTTAGCCCTTCTCACAAACCCCTGACGTTTCTCCATCATTTTCTGTTAATCTAATGTATGTTCATTGTACATTTGACGGATGTTTATAGTACCTAAATTGCATGTGCTCAACCTCTTAATATCTATGTGTTTCTTGAAAACCCACTAGATTGTATAAGCTATTACATCACTCTATTGGACATAAAATGAGATTTGTTACTCTTTTTGAAGCTGTTTTTCATCTCATGCTGGTGAACATTGTTTCTAACTTAAAGTAGTTTTCATTGCCAACAAAGCTCCTCTTTTCAAAAAAAAATAGAAAAGAAAATAGAAACTAGTAGTTTATACTTCTTTGCACTGAAGAGAAATAAATGGGCATTTTGATGTTTAATAACCTTCTCAGTTTCTCATTAAAATGGATGGAAAGAGTAGATAAAAGGATATACGTGATAACATTCAGTATCTGTATTACAAACCATAATGCTCAAAAGCAAATAGAAAAGTGCCTGCCATAGAGTCAGGCAGAGGTGGGGTGGAAGGGTAACTGGGGATATTGGTGGTGGGAAATATACACTGGTGAAGGGACAGGTGTTGAAACATATGACTGAAACCCAATACTGAACTTCATAACTGTTCATCTCATGGTGATTCAATTAAAATATTTTAATGGTGGATAGCATAAAAATGGTATATTTTATAATAGAAATATTGAGTTTGAATATAACTTAATGTAGTGACATAAAGAAATATTTACAAAGTGGGGGCTGGAGTGATAGCACAGCGGGTAGGGCGTTTGCCTTGCAAGCGGCCGACCCGGGTTCGATTCCCAGTATCCCATATGGTCCCCTGAGCACGGCCAGGGGTAATTCCTGAGTGCAGAGCCAGGAGTGACCCCTGAGCGCGTTGCTGGGTGTGACCCAAAAAGCAAAAAAAAAAAAAAGAAATATTTACAAAGATATAAGAAAACTTGTTAGCTTACATTGTTCTAAAAATTTATGAGATTACTGTACATCCACAATGTTAAATAACGCTTTTGTTGAAGTTCTACTATTGGCTATTCTTATTAAACAGGAATGATTCTTTATGTCTAATCAGTATTTTTATCATGTTTGTATAACGGTATACTTCATACTCTGTATAGACACTGTGCTGTTTCATTAATAAATTGACATTATTTATAAAATATTAAAAAATCACTTGTTCAAAATCACAACTCATTAAAAGTGGAGGTAGAATTCAAAGATGCATTTAAATACCTAATTCAATGCAGTGTGACCTTTGGAGAACAATGGAGATGTTTTTCTAGATCTACTGGGCAGTCTGTTCTGATTTCCCTTTATATCACAGAAGCAACCAAAGTATTGAGCAATTCCAAGTCCTTGAAACACGTTCTTGACTTTCATGAAGATACATTCTACACATTTCTTGTTTTTTTTAAATGAATTACTTATGATCCTTTTGTATTCAGTTTGAGATACAATTATAGCATGACCTAACATAATTCTTTCCATAACCCTTTATATCTTTGTCAAACTACTCCAATAGAACTGTCCTTGGCTATTTTGTCTTTCTTCTTTATATAAGTTTTTTTTCCCCTTACATGTTGTTACCTATTTACTGATTACTTAGGTCCAGGACATATTCTCTCTCTCTCAAATTTTTATCATGCTATTATGGACTAGAGAGATAGCACAGCCAGTAGGGCGTTTGCCTTGCTCATGGCCAACCCAGGTTCGATTCCTTCGACCCTCTTGGAGAGCCTGGCAAACTACCAAGAGTATCCCACCTGCACAGCAGAGCCTGACAAGCTACCTGTGGCATATTCAATATGCCAAAAACAGTAACAAGTCTCATAATGGAGACATTACTGGTGCCCGCTCCAACAAATTGATGAACAACAGAGCAACAGTGTGACAGTATTGTTGATATTAGTGTTTTAGGTGTACAATGTTATTGCATTAAACCCACTACTAAAGTGATTACTTCCCTTCCTCCACCACTCTCCACAGTTCCTTTCTCATCTGAACCAACCACCCAGACTCCACGACCCAATGGCAGACATGGTTCTGTGGGGAGGACTCTTGAGGTTTTCTTTAATTGGTTATTTTCTATTTCCTTTGTTTATTTTGAATATATGGACTGGAGCAATAGCATAGTGGGTAGGGCATTTGTCTTGCAAGCAGCCGACCCGGGTTTGATTCCTCTGTCCCTCTTGGAGAGCCTGGCAAACAACTGAGAGTATCCTGCCCACATGGCAGTGCCTGGCAAGCTACCTATGGCTTATTCATGTGCCAAAAACAGTAACAACAAATTCCACAACGGAAACATTACCGGTGTTCGCTTGAGCAAATTGATGAATAACAGGACAACAGTGCTACAGCGCTATAGTGCTACATTTTAAATATATAGTTTAAATTCTAGTACTAATATTATTGTCTTATATTTGCAACCACCAGCAGTGCCAGAATCCCTCACTATTTACCAAAGTCCCTTCCCCTGCACTCCACAGAACAGTGAGATGGTAGTTTGGTTGAACATATCTCAATACACAATCCACTGAAGATTGTATAATTCCTTACTTTGTCTCTTTAGTTTCAGCTAATGAATAAAATGAAGTCATAAGGAAATTTTATTTTCTCTCTGACCCCCTTTCCTTATCATGACATCTTCTAATTCTATTCAAGTGGTAGAAAACTTCAAGGTTTTATCTCTCCTATAGCTGAGTAGTATTCCATTGTGTATGCGTATGTGTGTGTATATATATACATACATATATATGTCAATGTGTATCTTATGTGTTCATTTGTATATCTCATAATGTCTTTTCTCATTTATTGTTTGGTACCTGAAATATTTTAAGATCTTGGCTATATTGTAAATAATGTGAAAAAAATAGATATGTAGCTGGATGGCTACATAAAGCCCTAGTTAACATCATCCACAAGGGTTAATTCAGTATGGATTAAAGTCTTTGATATTAGGGCATAGTATTTTTGTACATCAATACCACAAATATTAACACTATTGAAAATGTTTCCTAAACTATGAATACAAATGATTTTTAAAAGACAGTAGCAAACATTTTCTATGAAATATGTTGATGAAAAGAACATATGCAAGATTGTATAAGATCTTGACTCAGGGGAGTTATATTATCCCATTAATAAAGAAAATAAAAGTAGAAATACACAAATGGAACTATGACACACTAAAACTTTATGAACTGTGATAAAATGAGACCTTAAATAAAAAGATACCCCAGTAATTGAAGAAATGTATCACCCATTAAAAATCAAACAGCTTAATATCTAAGACATATAAAGCAACTATCAAAGCTCAATAATTAAATAACAAATAACCACTTCAAAAGATGAGATGAAGAGGACAATGGTGACCAGTAGGCATATGAAGATATGTTCATCACTAATTATCAGGAAAATGCAAATATGAACATGACATTTCCTCATACTAGTGATAATAGTCTATATAAAAACTCCCAAAGCTGTAACTGCTTTGTAGTTTATAGGAGATGGGTGAAAAAGTAACTATTATCTACTGTTGGTGCAATGTTACTTGTTTCAACCTCTTTGGAAAAATGCTTTGGTGACTTCTAAAAAAAATAAGAAAATATTTCTCATATGACCCAAAATTCCACCCCTGTACATCTATGCCAAGAACACAGAGACTTTAATTCAAAGGGCATATGCCCACTGTTGTTCACTGTAGCGTTATTTGTAGAACTTTCATTTTCTAAGGGACTGCCTTGGGAGTTTAAAGTTCTAGTGATTCTGGCTCCCTAGATTTGGCCCTGGGAATTACTACAACCTATGTGTTCTTTTTTCCTTCCGCATATTGATTTATGAGAAACATTTGTTTCACTCCTGTCACACAATATCTCATTCCTTTAAAATATTTGATGCTAGAAATCCCCCCCCCCACCCCTTGGGTAATGAAAAGGACCCTCGTGTGCTTACATCAGCAGAAATTATGCTCCTTTTATGTTTATATTATTTAAGATAGGCTCTCAATTTGTACAGTAAATAGAGTTAGAAAAATGAATCACCACAAGCAGAACAAACATATATTATAACTTAAAGAAATGATAAAGAATTTCTGAAAGTAGAGAAAGTTTTATAACTTCACATTGAGGTTTCAGTTGGGAAATCTATGCTTTTTTGGCTTGCTCTTCAAACCTGCATCCTCCCTTGAACATGGATCTCACTTGCCTGTCTCGCTGTCTCCGCTTTTTTCCACTCCAGAGAGGCACATGTTCTTACTTGAACTCACATTTCCCCTCTTTCTATTCTCTCAAATCTTTCTTGCAAGGCTTCGTTCAAGAAAAACTACCTTGCTTCACTAATAATAAATCTTTGCTTCTTAGAGATCATAATTAGAGAATAAATAGTAACATCTTGGGTAGGGACTGTGCTTGGTGGTGATTTGGGACTATTCCCTGCTCTGTGCTCAGGGTTCACTCCTAGTAATGATCAGGTGGCCACACTGTGCCAAGGTAAAACTGATTTGCTGCATGAAAGGCCAAGCATCTTAACTCCTGTAACTATCTCTGGGCCTGAATTGTTCTTTTGTTCTCTTAGCAAAGGATATATGAAAAATTACCTTTGACTCATGAAATGTACATTTTTTCCTAAAGTGAGTGAGAGAAAGGACATCCCATTTTATTTCTAGTAAAGAGTATAGGGTTAAGTCTCTTATAGGGAAAAGAGATAATACAGATGAGGATGCTTTGTAGTCTGAGGACATTACTAGAAATGTCCTTTAATTTAATCCTTAAAATGCTCCCAAAATAAAAAGTCATATTGGTTTTATCTCAGCAAGAGTGAATATTTGAACCAATTTTCATCCTGGAGATAAAATATAAACCCAACATGATTCTATATACAAATTTTATATATAGTGAAAAGTTTATTACTTGTGCACAGTGACACCTTTTACTCCACTGGTTCCTGTGGTACACTGTACCTCCCATCTTCCCCTTGTACACACACTAGTTAATGTTTAAACCTCATATCCAACATATTGGCAATTAAGTGTGAGGTCCCTGGAGGTTGACTGGAAGAGTTTAACACACATGAATGGAATTGGTGTTTTTCCAAAACAAAAACAAAAACAAAATCACCCCATATGAACACTATCAGCCAGAATATTAAGATAGATTTTTCTCGAGAACACAAGGAAGGGCTGGGGCAATAATAGTACAGTAGTCAGGGGGTTTGCTTTGTACAAAGCTGACCTGGGTTTGATCCCTGGCATCACATATGGTCCACTGAGAGTGCAAAGCCAGAAGTAACCCCTGTGCACTGCTGGGTGTGGCCCAAGAGCAACAATCATAACAAAAAAACCCACAAGGAATTTGTTATTTATAAGCCATTCATTATTCTGCTATATTTGCCTAAGTGCGCTTAGGTAAACTCCTTTCCATGTTCTTTTCTATGTTCCTTAAATCCATTATTTGGTTTGTAATAAGTTTTAATGCATTGGCTATGATTCCGTTCAAACAGCCTGTGTTCATAAGTATTAAAATGATAATGGGATGTCTTTAGTAGGGATTTCCTTTTATTGATAACTTCTTTTATAGTTTTGATAGCACAGGTACAAAGTTTGTGGCAAGTCAGAAAGTAGCAGTAAATCAAAGTGGCATTAAAGTGGCACTCTTAGAACTAAGTTTTTCCCCAGGTCTTATAGGTGCATGTGATACCTTTTTCAAGCATTACATTTACAATATCTTCTGACAAATATATGTGCTTTTGGAGATGAGTAATTGAAGTCATTCAACTAATTCTGTTGTCAGGTAATATTAGAGATGCATTCTAATCTTCCTCCTGTGCTAGACACTGGATATTCCACTGATTTTCTTTATTACTAAAGAGCTACATGAGGTCATCAGACTCATCTACTCATTTTTCACTTATATCAAATGAATTTTGTTAAACTTTTTAATTAAAATAGCATTGAAGTTTATCATAAGTCAACATGTTTATTCACTATTTTACTCACCACTAAAATTCTCCTCCTCCTGAATCTGTCCTGACCCTCTGTATTATTTTTATATCCATTCTCTTCCCCTTCTGATAACCAATAATATGATCTAAAAATTTGAAAGTACTTTTTGTTTTTCTTTTGTGATTCTTTATTTATGGGTCACATTACCTTCATCACATCATGTTTATAATTCTTTGACTGATAAAAATAAGCATGAGCCCTCCATGATCCGTTCATATTGCAAATGGCAGAATTTTTATCTTTTGTCTAGTCCATTTATATTCTATTGTGTATGTGAACAATACCTTCATCAAGTTATTAGTTGATGGAATAAACACATGTTGTTTCCAACTCTTGGCTATTATAAAAATAATGTTTCATTGAAATAGGGATGCATATATATTTAAATTAGTGGATCTTATTCTTTATGCAAATGTAAAGAAGTAGGATGATAAAAAGTAAATCATAAAATATTTCAACTTTTAGAAGATTCTCCACATTCCTTTTTTTGATTACAGCTCCAATTTACATTTTCAACAGAAGTATACAAATGTTCTTTCTTCATATCTTCAACTTTTGTTGCTATTTCTTAACTTGGATAATATTACCTCACACCCACGAAAGTGACACTATTTACTATTTTGACAGGTATTCTTGGTAATAAGACAGCTATTAATATGCTTATATCTTCTTTGAGGAAGTTTTTACTCAGATCTTATGCTTATTTGAAAGTGGATACAGGGCTTTTAAAAGATGCTCAGGTCTTGAGGTATGGAACTGTGGTGAAGTGCTTAGACCCCTTGATGCACGTATACTCAGATATGGCAGTGCTGGAGACTACCAGAGTCACACCCAGCTGTACTTTCCAGAGGTCGATGGTGCTGGGTATCAAACCTTCATGCACACAGGCTATGTCTTCTTCCCCTGTGAGCTATCGTTCATAGCTACTGCAGTTATTTCTTGTTAACTTTGAGTTCCTTACATATTTTAGTTATAAACACCTTGCCAATATATGATTATAAGATATATTTTCCCATTTAGTATGACATTTTTTAGTTCGATATTTTTTTTCACTGCAGAAACTTTTAAATTTGATACTAACATTTATTTCTTTTGTTTCCTTTGCTGTTTGAGTCAAGTCCCAAAATGTATCTTTAGTGTTGATGTCAAGGACCATCTTGCTTATGGTTTATTCTGTGAATTTTATGATTTTAAATCTTACAGCAAATCTAATCCATTTCATATTAAGTTTTGTGAATGGTGTTATGTAGTGGTCTAGTTTCATTTCATTTTGGTTGTTAATATATAGGAAACTGCAATTTTATGTTATGATTTTATTTAAATTAAATAAAAATTTAATAATTAAAAAAGTCAATGTCACTGTCATCCCGTTGCTCATCGATTTGCTCAAGTGGGCACCAGTAACATCTCCACTGTGAGACTTGTTACTGTTTTTGGCATATCTAATATGCTATGGGTAGCTTGCCAGGCTCTGCCATGCGGGCGAGATACTCTCAGTCACTGGCTGGGCTCTAGTGTTCTATAAACATAGAAGAGTGTTTTCCAACATATTTTAGAGAGGCATAGTAGTAATGAGTTCTTTTTGCTTTTATTTCATGTTATGTGATTTATTTTTATCTCAGATCTGATAGTTTTGTGGGACAGCAAATTCTCCATCATAAGTTCTTAGTTTTCAGATTTTTAAACATGCCATTCCAGTTTTTCCATTGGGAAATATGAGAATATTCTCTGGAGATTCCTTTTATGTTTTACCTGTTCTTCTCCTAGCTGCCTGTTGTTTTTTTTTAAATGTTTTGCTTCGAATCCATCCCTGGGGGTGCTCAGGATTGACTCCTGACTCTGAATCACTCTGGTAGTGCTAAGAGACCATATACGATGTAGGGATCTAACTAGGGTCCATCACGGGCAATCAGGTACTTTAGCCTCTGTATTATGTATTTGGATGCAATACTCTTTTGTTGTTGCTGTTATTCTTGAAATCTTGATAATTTCACTAATACCTAGTTTGTTTCCTGGAATTTAGATAACCAATTGATTTTTTCAAACCTTATGGATATTTGTATACTAGGATTCTCCCTCAAATTTGGATAGCTATTTTGTTACATAAAATCTGTTCCTCCTTTTGCTTCTCTTCACCTCTTCTGCGACACCCACTACCATTATGTTACCTCTCTTGTAGAATTACATAGCTCTTAGAGTGCTTTGCATTTCTATTATCTTCCTTCTTTCTTTTCTTCCACCTGAATCATTCCTGGGTTTGTATCTTTGAAATCTAATTTATTTTTCAATTAGATCTATTCTCTTGTAGCTTTCCCTAGCACTCTTGATGCTGTTTGAGTTTCTTTGAGTTTTATTCTCTTCTTTAATTTTATTTAATTTTATTCCCAATCTTTTGAGAACTGTTGCATCTTGTGTTTTCATGATAGATACTTAGAATTCTCTTAGATTATGGCTCTGGCTGTATTTTTGTTTACTACTGACTACAGATTTGTGTAAAATCATCAGGTGATGTAAAGGAGTTGCTGTTTGGTCAACAGTAAGTTAAAGGCGTACAGAGATATCTAGCTACGTAAAATGCTGAAGACCAACAACCTAGAAATTAGCATTTTTTTTTTTTTGCTTTTTGTGTCACACCTAGCAATGCTCAGGGGTCACTCCTGGCTCTGCACTCAGGAATTACTCCTGGAGTGCTCAGGGGATGATATGGGATGCTGGGAATTGAACCTGGGTCAGCCACGTGCAAGGCAAATATCCTACCTGCTGTGCTATCACTCCAGCTCTGAAATTAGCTTCTTAAACTATGGGTTTTAACACTATATGAGACTATGTAAATTTCTAAAGCATTGTTTCAAAATAAATGTCTGTACTCTTATATGGGTGTATATTTTATGTACCTATTTACACAACATTTTTGACAAAAGGAGTCATGAACAGAACACATTTAATAAGCACTTTTGGTGCCTTGCTAACATCCTCACCTGTATGAGATATTTCAGTTCACTCACTTTAGAGTCAGCCAAGGTCCTGCGTTTGTCACTATCTATATTCTCTTCTTCCTAGGGACTTATTTTGAATTGGCAGGTCTTTCGTCTATACCCCTTCAACCCCATGATAACCGGCTCATGTATTCTTCCTCTCCTTCCTCCCATCACACAGATATAAAACTCTGGTATTACCTCTAAATGAAATTAGTTTTTGGTGTAAAAGGTGCACTTCAGCCTCACCTCAATTTTATTTGCATTCTGTTAGCAGTGACTTGTTGAGTATTTCTTTTTCTGTGCAGGAGAGTGATTTAAGGAATAAATTATGTCACAAGTGAATGACATCAGTCCCTCCAGATTCTGTTTACTTTTTATGATGCCACACACAGTGGTTCATGGGTAGGGAGAAGCAAGAAGTCAATCCCGGGGATATTTGGCAGGGAGCATGGGGTGTCAAGGATGAACTCAGGGTCGTGCATATGCTAGTTAGGTGCTGTAGCTGCTGTACCACTTGAGCTATTCCCCCAACTCTTTATTTTAATTTAAATACAAGAAACATTTTTTTCTTTAAAGAGATCCAATGAGAATATCAAACTATAGAAGTAATGTATAATGTAATCAGGATTAATCATTAAACTTTGTCAACTTTTGGTTTTATTCAAATCGACTGGTTAATCATACTATTAAAAAACTCATAGATTTGTCTAAAAATATGGATTCCTCAATGCTATCCTATATTCACACATATAAGCACAGATGATTAGTAGATGGTTTACTACACTAAAACTATATAAGTTTCATAGCTTTTCAGGCATGCAGAATTTTTCGCAACACTTCTGGGGCCTAACAGCATTATCTTGATTTCACTCATCTTTTTACATGTACAACTAATTAAATGAGAGTTAGGTCAGGAAAGACTGAAAATGCTAGTGAAGATGATCTAGGCCAATGTTAGATGTAAGTAACTAGTCGTGTACTCAAGACACCACAGTAGGTGCCCCAAGAGCCAAATGATGACATTCAGTGATTATATCATTCTTTGGCATTAGTTGTTGAAGGACACTGAGATCACTGTAGCAATGCCTATTGCCAAGACTTGGACCAACAACTCACTGACCTCTTTAAGACTCTAAGGAGTACAACAGGAGACATCAAGTAACAGGGTTACTTGAGAATATAAGAATTATGACAAAAAATTCCTTAGGTACTAGTTGCAAATTCTTAAAGCGTTATTAAGTGACTGGTTAAAAGTTAAAGCATATTAAAATCAGAAAGTACTGCTTGGAATACTATGTAGGTGAATGCTTCTCATTAGAGACTTTTTGTATCTGAATATACAATGGCTGATTCCATTGACTTACACATCTCATTCAATAGTTTAAAAAGCATTCTTAGTTAACACTTAAATCAGGGAAATTTTAGGTTCAAGTGTGTAAGAGGAAGAAAGTACATGTGTTGTTTCAGGGATAAATTACTTCCCCCCTTTAATATGATTCAGGTAGAGACATAATGTGTGTTGTAATTTTCAGAGTTCATAATAAAATACCTTAGACAAAATGTATGTGAATTCTTATCCATCTGCAAAATGTCTTTTCAAGTTTTTTCCTTCCCATATAACAAAATTAGAGATTTTAATTCATAAGTATATGGTTGAAATATCTTGGAACTACATATCTCTTTCCATATGGTATTTCCTGACAATATCAAAACAGTGTTTTCTATTATCTTGAGCTCTGAATCACAATGCAGTAAAGACCAACCGTTCTTTGAATACTTGTGAGTTCTTTGTATCTATTGGATAAAAGTTCTTCGTCAGATGAGTCTTTGGTAGATATCAGTCCTCCGCTATATCAAGCAATCAGGAGTAGTAATAGTAGGTCTCTGTGTTGGTTCATGGTTTTGCAGTTTCTTGGAAATATTGAGTAACAAAGGTGGTCAGATGGAGAGGTAGAAAATAGAAAAGTTTTTTGGAAAGTACAGGAGAAAGAAATTCCCCTGCCAGGAAGGAAATTAATATGACTATGTATGACTTGTTTGTGTGTGTGTATGTGTGTGTGTTTTCTTTTTGGATCACACCCGGCAATGCTCAGGGGTTACTTCTGGCTCAAGCGCTCAGGAATTATTCCTTGATGTGCTCAGGGGACCATATGGGATGCTGGGAATCAAACCCAGGTTGGCCGCATGCAAGGCAAATGCCCTACCCTCTGTGCTATTAGCTCCAGCCCCAGTGTGTGTGTTCTTAATTGGGAAAGCTGGGTTCGTATTGCTTATATAGTGACTTGACAAGAATGTTTCTGAGAATGCAAAAATTTTATATCATTTGTAACTGGTTTAAGTGATCTAGATGATCTATTTGACTATTGTTTCCTAGTTTCCTGTGAATCTAAGGTCTGGGGAAGAAACTATGATCTTGGAAAATTGTTAACTCTCATTCTCAGAAAGAGACCAGGATTCTGGAGAAATGTTTACAATATGGAATAAAAACAGCTGAGATGGAACTACTCACAGCAGCTGGAAAGGGGAAACTGAGGCTTCCTCTTTCATAAATCTGTCACAAATTCTAATTTAATTTATGCTTTACAGAGAAAAAGTCTTCAATTTTAATGAAATTCACTTAATATTTTTCATGTATTATTTATGTTTACAATGTTATCAATGTTATCACAGTTCCCAAAGTCATATAAATTTTTATCTGTTTTGTCTTCTAGGAGTTTCATAATTTTGTATTTTACATTGAGCTCAATGATACATGTTGAAATACTATGTGAAGGTCATACACTCTATATCTAAATTTAATTTAATTTTTTTTCATTTTGATGTCTGGATTTTCTAGCACCATTTGCTTGAAGTGTATGTACCCCTCTTCCCTATTATTGTCTTTCTCTAATAATAAACTACAGAATATGTTTTGAAGCTTTCTTGAGCTACCTTTACTTTACATGATGAAGGAATCAAGCAACTGACATAAAAATTGATTTTTTTCTCTTTACTATGCTTTTATCTTTTAAAATGAGGCTCTGTGGTTTACAAAGTCATTAATAGTTTGGGTTCAAGCATATAATTTTACAGCATCAATCTCATCACCAGTGTCAACTTCCTTTCATTTATATCCTCAGTTTCCTTCACACCCTTTAGACTCTCTCCTTGATAGGACCTTTTATTATTTATTATTTTTGGTTTTGGGGACACACCTGGTGGTGCTCAGGGATCACACGTGGCAAGCTCAGCAGATTCTATGGGGTGATCATATAAATCAAACGCAGGTTGGCTGTATACAAAGCAGGCATCCCACCCACTGTACTAACACTCTGGTCCAGCAGTACATTTTTAAGTGTAGTTATTATACTATGGATCTCAAGGTTTTAGCTTTATTGGTTCTGCGGTTCAGATGTATAAGATATACCAAACCTCTACACTATCAATCTGCTGAGGCCCCTGCCCATATCTCTGTTGTGATACTTAAATTGTTTTAAGCTTCAAATTCACCACGGATTTTTAGTGCTATCCATATGTGTGTTATGATTTCCATAGAAACATAGATTTATTCTAAATACACAAGACGATACTTGTTAAATTGTTTTCTGTAGGTTATCCAGAGACACACAAATGTTGAAAAGATAGCAAGATATTTTGAAAATGTAATATTGGGTATTAAGTGGTGGTTGTGGTGTGTTGATATATATTTTAAAAAGACATAAAAGTGAACCCTTATAACCTAGAGTCTTATAAACCAGTGTTACCTCAAAAAAAGTCACTGCAGTGCATATTTATTACATAGTTGAATTAAAATGTTATATATGAAAAATAAGGTGAAAAAATCCATGTTATATATTAGTAAATCATTGAATTTACTGCAAAATAAATTAACTTTATTCTATTTCAACTTATTTTAAGAACATTCTCCCTTATTTTAAAAAGTCTGCTTAAGATTACATAAAAAGCTATATATTGTTTTTAATATACTTAAAGTACTTATATTAAAATTAATATTACACATATGTTTTAACTACCTTATATAACTTAACAAAATTTCTTATTTATAGAGACATATACTTATGACAGTAGCACTATAGCACTGTTGTCCCATTGTTCATTGATTTGCTCTAGAGGGCACCAGTAACATCTCCATTGTGAGACTTGTTGTTACCGTTTCTGGCATATCATTAGAATACTCCAGGAGTAGCTTGCCAGGCTCTGCCATGCAGGCGGGAGACTCTTGGTAGTTTGCTGGGCTCTCCGAGAGGGGCTGAGGAATCAAACCCAGGTCAGCCGTGTTCAAGGCAAACGCCCTATCCACTGTGCTATCACTCCAGTCCACTTATGATAGTATAAGACTCAAATCAAATAGAAATGTATTTTATATTTACTAAATTGCAAATAACAAACATTTTTATACTTTGAGTCATTTATTAGGAATAATATTGACATAGTTTCTAAAAGTTAACTTTTGTTTGTTTGGGGGCCACATTTGCTGGTGCTTCGGTTTTACCCCTGGTTTTGAATTCAGGAAATACTCCTGTTAGTGCTTGAGGGACAACATGGGATGCTGGGAACGGAACCCGGTTGGTTGCATGCAAGGCAAATGCCCTACCCACTATACTATCACTCCAGCCCCTAAAAGTTAAATATATAAAAATGAGCTTCAGTGATATAGGTGAAAGTTACTTATTTACAGATATAAACTATATAAATTACTAGGTTGAAAAGTATGTATTAGCATACTATGGTTTGAATAAGTTTCTAAAATTGTCATAATTTTTCTTGTGTACGATGTAACTTTAAGAATGCTTTTAATATGTAGTTTACCCCCCACCCCCAGTTTGTCAGTATTGGAACTAAGAAAACGCATGTTTCTAGAAACACATTATCATTATGTCAAGTCAATATTGTGTTACTTGTAGTTTTGTTAAAGAAGATACAGTTAAAAAGACAGGTCCTTATATTTTATCCTGGAAACAAAAATCTTATTTTTAGAACATAAGTAAGCTATATAAGCTATTTGTATAATATCGTAATCTATACTAAAGAGGGGTTTGGAGACAATTATGGATAAGGAATAAAAGAAGCAAAGACAGAATAGAATTAGGGTCAGAAGATTCAAGTTCAGATTAAACATCCTCTATGTGGAATCCAGAGAAGTCTGTTCTGGTAAAATCTGAGTAATTACGGAGGAGTCACTCTTTCTAAAAAACTATTCCCAGAGGTAAAATGGGCTTCAGTTGATTTGTCCACTGTTGTCAGATGCTATGTTGACACAGATTTTGAGATCAATGCTGGCTATGGGTAGCAGCAGATAAATACTAAAATGGTAGTAGAATGTGGTGGCAGCAAATCTTGCATCTGAAATTCCTGTGCTAGGTGTTTTTTTTGTGGGATCTTGTACTACAGTGGACTACTGTGAACTATCACTTGAATTCTACCCTGAAAGTTTATAGATATATTCCATTTCTCTTTAGAAATGAGTTTATCAGCAGCACTACTATTCTTTGCTTTAATTGTACACAGAAACAAATTTGAAAATACATGGTAAATTATAAAGTTATTTCTTAGGATTTGGTAATGATAATATTTTGAAATTTCATTCTAGAAATTGCACATCCCAGATATTGCATCTGTGGTTCCTTGCAAAAACAATAGCTGTTAGTGTTAAATTGTGAGAGTCTGGTATTATCTGTAAATTCTTTGATGAAAGGTGATCTCTCTGAGGTGAGTCTACTCTACAATAGATGTTGGTAGGAGAATACAATTAGATGAGTCAAAAGGAGTATAAATAGAGAAAACATTTGATATTATATTTGTCACAATGATATGTCATTAATCTGTGGTGATTTTAAAATATTTAAGAGGAGGATTTGTAAATACTTTGTTTTATATTAGTCTAAAATGTCCAACAAACATAAAACAACTGATATTAATGTATTTTAATATAAAACTTGTTCAGTTTTTTTTGTTTTTGGGGTCACATTTGTTAATGCACAGGGTTTACTCCTGACTCTGCACTCAGGAATTACTCCTGGCAGTGCTCGGTGGGAACTTTGGGATGCTGGGAATCAAACAAGCGTTGGCTTCGTGCAAGGCAAGTGTCCTACTTGCTGTGCTATTGCTCCAGCCCTATGGTTCAGTTTTCTTAAGTGAAAGGCATTATTTCTGAAATCAGTGAAACAGACAAGTGTTTTGAAGGAGTGATATGATCTTATTCAACATGAGGAAGATGAGGCTATTCACCATATGTTAATTTTCAAATACCAGTTCTCCCTTACATATTTTACTATGAAATCCAAAGGATGACTTTCTGTAGATCCACTGCTTTTCTAAGGCCAAAGATAAATATTTTTTGACAGGTTCAGTTATTTACAATCAAATGATTGTAAGTCACATAAGCTGGTTACACATCCTGGTGTCTACACCTTCACATAATGCCATTCATCTTGCCATATTCTTATTGAAAAGAAAGTATAGATTCAAATTATTTTCAGGAATTTGACTCAGACATGTTTCCTATGTTTTTCACTTGCTAGAGATACTATCTCGATGATGTTGGGTTTTGTTTAATAAAAGAAACTTTCAAACATTAAAAAACATTTTTTGCGGGTTCCAGAAATCAAACCCAGGACCCCACACTTATAGAACAAGCACTCTACTGCTCTATATCCCTGATCTGAAACCACAATTCTTTTTTAATTTTTGGGTGTGAGGGCCTGTGGCATACCATAACAGGTATGCCACAACAGGTAGTACTCAGGTCTTTTTAAAAAAGAGGGAGAAAAAGCAGTTTTTTATTGAAAAGAAAAATACAAAACAGAGGAGAGAGGGAGAGAACTACATGTTTGAGAGAACAGGGACTTTTGCAGAGGGAAAAAGAAGCAAAAATAATCTTATTTATCCAGGTTCCTGGAATCAATTCAGGAATCCAGGTTAGCCAGATGTGAAACAAGTGTCTTACCTTCTGTGCTCTCTCTCCTACCCTTGGTGCTCAGTTCTTCTCGATAATCTGCTTTTCTCTTCAGATCTGTTTTGTTTAAGGCCATACCTGGAAATGCTCAGGGGTTACTCTTGGCACTGTGTTCAGGAATTACTCCTCGTGGTGCTCAGGGAACAATATGTGATGCCAGAGAAAGAACCTGGGTTGGCGGCAACCTGGGTCTTTTGTAACCTGCACGGGCTTGGAAGGTAAGCAGCCTACCTGCCGTACTATCTCTCTGGCCCCAGTCAGGCCTACTTTTGTAAGGGAGACAATGACCCATGTTTCCAAAGTACATTTTTATTCAAATTTATGCTGTCTTTGACATCTAAATTTAATTTTACTTCATTTAAGTTGTAACTTAGGTAGCATGGCTACCTACAATAGTGTTAAGCACTTTGGTTTTGATGTATAAAGAGTTACTATGCCTATGCCTTCACAGTCTGACCCATTTATCGATAAATAACTTTAAACCCATAAAATGGCACAAACCAGAAGCCATTTTAATAAATCACTTTTTATGGTAACATTTGTGAAATATTTCAAAAGCCTCTTTCAAGTTTATCAGTTTGAACAAGGAACAAAGTGGTTTTGAAGGTATTATTGGGAAATCTGACAACAATATCAATACCTTTATACTAGTACTATGAATTAGAACAGTGCTCTAGAATATATTCTTACCAAGAAAGGGCTGAGGAGATAGCTTGAAGGATTGGGGCACATGATATGCAAGCTCAGTGTCTTGGATGAGTTTGATATCCAGAATCCTGGGTATTTTCTTAACACTGCTGGGTGTTAAGCCCTAAGAAATTCGAGAGAGAATTATCAGGGTGATTCTTGTGGACCTCAGCACCATTGAGACCAAGCAAATTGCATTTTGGAACCTGAGTTGTAAACCATCAGCTCAACTTAATTATTACTGGGCATGACCACTGGAGAACCCCCATATTAATTGAGAGATATCCAAAATACAAATTTTAAAAATACATTAAATAGGTGTTTTGGTGGTTTAAAATGTGCACTGGTGAAGGAACGGGTGTTTCATCATTGTATGACTGAGACTTAAACCCGAAAGCTTTGTAACTATTCTCATGGTGATTCAATAAATGAATTTATAAAAAATACATTAAATATTGCTAATCAGGGGCCAGAGAGATAATACAATAATACAGAGAGTGAGCTGTTTGGATTTCATACAACTGAACTGAGTTTGATCCATGGCACTACATATGGTCCCTTGGGCATTTCCAAGAGTGATTCCTGAGTGCAGAGCCAGGAACACTTGTGCACCCCCAGGTATGACCCCAAACCAAAAATTTCTAATTACTTAACATAGTTAAAATCTATCAATTGAAACATGTTTTAAAATTGTTTTATAATTTCAAAAAGTGTGTAAGGCAAAAATTACAGCTAACTGATTTCTAATATGGCGGTTATGCAACCTTTCCCTCCACACTCTCTTCATCTTTCTTCATCCCAAGCCACACCATCTCATGCCTCACTTGATATCTTATTCTGTTTTCTTTCTTTTTTTTGTAAGATAAAGGATTTTTTTATACTTCTAGCATTTTTTTTTCCTTAAAGAAATATTTTATTGAACCACCGTGAAAACAAGAAAAAAAATACAAAGCTTTCAGGTTTAAGTCACAGTCAAATACTGATTAAACCACCATCCCTTCACCAGTGCACCCGTTCCACCACCAAGAACCCCAATACACCCCCCTCCCACCCCACCCCCATCTAAGTAGCTAATGATATTCCCATTATTCTCTATATATATTGAGTACATTTCATATTTCCATACAGAACTCACTATTATTGATTGGAAAATTTCCCCAACAATCAGGCCTGCTGAATAGGCATCATCTAATAATTTCTCTTCATTGGTAAGAGTGAAGACTTTGAGTCTGCGCGGCCGCAATAGCGGCCGCGCGGTTTTGGGTTTCTAATATTTTAGCTCAGTTCCCAGTCAAAATGGATGGCTGCAAGAATCCGCTCTGGTGCCAAAATGGGTTAGGAGACCTCAGGATCACAGTCAATAGGCGCGGAGGGTCTGCTTCTCATGCCGCGGCTCTTGGTTCATCTCTGGGCGGAAGGCGCGCTGGGAACGCCCCCCTCCCAGGACCACCTACAGGCTACGTCACTAAAGAAAGTCCTACCTCCTGGTGGAGGGGTCTTAGAGGGTGGCTCTCACCGCATGGCTGCTGCCGGTGCCGCCATCTTCGCTCAGAAAAATGGGGTGGAGAGGGAAAAAAATCCCTCCCCGGGCTGCACGAGGTTGTAGCTCAGTTCACAGTCAAAATGCATGGCTCAAGCATCCGCTCTGGTGCCAAAATGCTCTGTTTTCTCTCTTGACTTTATTTTCTCAGAATGGTTCCTAATGAACCATTGTTCAAAAGCACAAAAGTTGGAGATTTAAGGGAATAATTAAAAAGATATAAGTTGGTAAGCCTAAATAATACATGGGAAGGGTCAGTCTTTAAAAAATAATACATGTACTGTACAATTTCCGGGATTAATTTTTGTGTATTTAGTAGACTGCTCAATAGTCCCTGAAATGATAAAACGTAAGTGGTTATGATTGTACAATTGTGATACCTGCTGGTTAATTTTGTCTTGGAATTTCCCTCACTCCATGTGGCTACACATCAAAAATAAAGTGCCAAATCCCCCTGTTGAAGAATTGCCTGTGTTCCTCTGACTTGTGGGTTGTAAAGTCTGAAAGACTTGAGTTGTGGAATAAATCCAGGTACACAAACTCATGGCTCAGTATCCTTAGTTATCAAATTACCTGCTATAGTTTTATATGTCACTTATTTCTTAGACATCTATTGAACTATTTGTTAGGAGTGGAACTTTTCCACTTTAGGCTGACTATCATGATTTATATTTTTTCTTCCAAGTTAAGTTAGAACAGGTTGGGTTTTTTTTTGCCATTTTTCTTGAAAGTGCCCTCTTAGTATAGTAAAAAGTAGGCTAAGCAAACAACTCAAATTTGTTCTTTAAGTGCTGCAGTGAGTCAAGTTAATTATCTGAGATAGATTAGTTTTTTGAAACTAACTCAGCTGCCAAGTCAATAAAGTGGTATAGAAATATAAGTTATTATTGATATCTTTTATAGCTGTCCATTTCCAAATAAACTAATTCTAATCCTGGAATGTTACTGATTTCTATTGTTCAGGGATTGACTTGAAATTTTAAGTCTAAGCTTAACTGAAAAAATATTTATTTCCTTTTTTAGTTAATATTTTAAATGTGTATAATTTTAAGACTTCTAATATGAAGAATATTGCCAACATTATTAAGAGAAAGTATATTGCTCATAGTAGTGAAAATTAATACTTCTGTTTATTATTGAGGAGGAAATGCATTATGTAGTAGAGAATTTGTAGCACAGTTGCATCTGAATAAAAATCTGTAAATATATAGATTTCTGTCACTGCTTAAAAATGAAATGGAAATCATGAACAACTTGTAACTGTTTATCTCACAGTGACTCAATAAAAGAAATAAAATGGAAGAGTAGCTGATTTACCTAAGAGAAGTAAATTTCAATTTCGTAAATTGAAATGTCTCTAATTTACATGCATAGAAGAAAAATAAAAATCGATTATTTTATACAGTTGAGATATTAAATGCCCTTAAATGTCACTAAGATTTATCAAAGTCAAGAGGTAAAAACTGATAATAAGCAGTTGTATAAAATGCTGTTCCAAAGCTACATTAATTTTCTCCATGGAAGTGAAAAGCTCAACTATTGTTTAGTGACTGACAGCATAAAAGCACTTTGTGCAAAACCTTGAAGTGATCAAAAAATAAAAGGAATCTTTCCATTTTGCTTGATAAAGGAAACCATAATGCTGATCTGATAAGCATATTTTTGAATTACTGCTATTCTACATAATTGTTTCTGCACTTTACATTTGGAAATATCTAGTATGATAATCTTCATATACATCAATTTTTTTTAAACCCAAACTACCTAGGAGAAACATAAGAAAACACTTGCTAATCTCTTTAGTAAGTATTTTCTTATGTTTCTCCTAGGTAGTTCAGTATATCAGTAGATCACAAAGGTAATATTTATTCATAAACACATAATGACATTCCATTTCCTTTATCTCTTTTATTTATTTATTTAGCTTCTGAATCACACCCAGTGGTGCTAGATGAATTCCTAGCTCTCTTTCCAGTGGCCCCTGGAAGTATTAAGGGGACAATATATTGTGCTAGGAATTTGAAACATGTAAGTGCCTTATTCTTCCTGAATTATTTCTCCAGACCTATATATTTTATCTTTTTTGTGCGGAGTGTATGCTGTGGTAGTTTGGGTTACAGCTGGCTTTACTCATGCCTTACTCCTGTTGCTGTGCTCAGGGATCACTTCTGATGCTACTCAGGGAACAATATGTGATAAAGGGACCCAATCTCAGTAGACTATGCAAGTCAAGTGCTGTAAGCCCTATATTACCTACTGTATTTTATTTTTTATGTAGTTTTAAAGAATATTGTTTCCTTAATTTCCATTTTTTTCCACTTCCTTATTTGCAAATAAAAACATTTGTAATGAATTTTGTTTCCTGCCACCTAATATAGTAAGTTTTGATTATATCTTTAGAACTAACTATGTATATTATCATATTATACACAAGCAGCAATAGTCTTCTCTTCCAGTAGAGACCTTTAAAATATTTTTCTTTTTTTTTTTTTTTTTTGCTTTTTGGGTCACACCCAGCAATGCTCAGGGCTTACTCCTGGCTCTGCACTCAGGAATTACTCCTGGCGGTGCTTGGGGGACCATATGGGATGCCGGGGATCAAACCCAGGTCGGCCGCATGCAAGGCAAATGCCCTACCCGCTGTGCTATCGCTCCGACCCCTAAAATATTTTTCTTATCTAATTGTCTGGCTACAAGTCCCAAACTTATGTTTAAAAATAATATTTCTAATGGACCTCTTTTTCATTTGGTCTTAAAAGAAAAGCCTTCCATTTCTTCCACCATTGAATATCATATGGTTTTGACATATATACACCTCATTATATTTAGGTATGTTTTATATAGCCCTCATTTAAGTTTTTTAAATAATACATGCATGTTAAATTTTGCCACTTTTTACTTAGCCTCATTCAGTAATGTTATATGGTTATAATCTTAATATGATGCAGTAACCTTAACCTGTGCATTATGAATCATTTGTGCACCTTTGGGATGTATCCTATCTGTTTATTATTGAGTCATTCTCTAAATATTTTCTTTAATTTTATTTTCTAAGAAATTGCTGAAGATTTTTGTATCTGTTAATCTTAGATGACAATCTGCAGTTTTCTTTTTGTGTGTGTACCATCCTATAGTGTTTGCCTTGGGTTTAAAGTGACATTAGCCTCTTAGAACATATTTAGAATTATGCTTCTACTTTTTTTGTTTTGTTTTGTTTTTAGGTCACACCTGGCAATGCACAGGGGTTACTCCTGGCTCTGCACTCAGGAATTACTCCTGGTGGTGCTCAGGGGACCATATGGGATGCTGGGATTTGAACTCGAGTTGGCCGCATGCAAGGCAAATGCCCTACCCACTATGCTATCACTCCAGCCCCCTGCTTCTACTTTGATCATTTAGTATTTTAGAATTTTAGCAGCATCTAACGTGGTTTTCTATAATTCACTAGTGAAGCCTGGAACATGCTTTTTAAATTCTGTTCACATAGAAAAACTTAATATTTCTTGTTGCACTGTTTTAATAGTGATTAATTCTATTAGCTTTTACTGACTGAAAAACCCATTTGTCTATCACATTCCATGATAATTTTGCAGGGTATAATATTCTTGACTGGTATTCCTTGCCCTTTACCCATATATATGATTCCATTTTCTTCTACTTTAAACGGTTTTTGCTGAGAGGCTGATAAAAACCTGATAAACATGCCTTTGTATGTTGTATTTTTTTCTTTTCTATGCACACTTTTATGTTGTCATTCAAGTTGTGTTTTGTGCAGAGAGAAACAGGATTGAATAGGAGGAGCCCAGAGGAAAAATTACACCCTTCCCCTTTGCCTCAGTAATCAGTGCTAACTTTTCTTCCTGCCAAAAGTCTGTTCCTGGTTTCTGGACTATAGCCCCCACTTTAAGTTATTTCCTAAAGGTGTTGAGAGAGGACCTAGCCAAGTCTAGCTGCCATTAACATAAAACTGAGAATATATAGTAGCTAAGTTTGGTTCATTAAAGGTTATACCTGATAACATTTCAGTATCTGTATTGGAAACCATAAGGCCCCAAAGAAGAGAGGGGTGGTGGCAGGGGCTTGAGAGTGCATCTGCTGGCGGGGGGACGGGGTAGGAAGAAAACTAGGGACATTGGTGGGGGGTAAATGTCCACCAGTAAAGAGATGGATTGGAACACTATATGACTGAAACCCAAGCATAAAGAACTTTGTAACTATCTCACTGATTCAATTAAATTAGAAATTAAAGTAATTTTAATGTGTTTGAGTCCAGTATAATGTGGCCTTGGTGTATGTATTGATCAGTTTTGACAAATCTGTACATCCATGCAACCACCACTAAATGAAAGTGCACAGTATTTTTATCACCCCCGAGAGTTCCTCTATTCTATTCCAGTCACCTTCTCCTTTTAGCAATTTTCTCCAATTTTAGGAAACCACTAATAATCTGCTCTTTGTTTCTAGATGATTACTATATTTTTTGGCACTTTATATAAGAAGCACATTCTCATATTATCACTCAAGGCTAGAGCGATAGCGCAGCAGGTAGGGCATTTGACTTGCATGTAGCTGACCCGAGTTTGATTCCTCCGCCCCTCTTGGAGAGCCTGGCAAGCTACTGAGAGTATCCTGCCTGCATGGCAGAGCCTGGCAAGCTACCCATGGTGTATTTGATATCCCAAAACAGTAACAAGAAGTCTCACAATGGAGATGTTACTGGTGCCCGCTAGAGTAAATCGATGAGCAATGGGATGACAGTGATATAGTGATTATTATTATTATTATTATCATTATTATTATTATTATTGGACTGGAGTGATAGCACAGCGGGTAGGGCATTTGCCTTGCATGTGGCAGACCCGGGTTCGATTCTGTCATCACTCTCAGAGAGCCCGGCAAGCTACCGAGAGTATCCTGCCCGCATGGCAGAGCCTGGCAAGCTCCCCGTGGCGTATTTGATATGCCAAAAACAGTAACAAGTCTCACAATGGAGACATTACTGGTGCCCACTCGAGCAAATCGATGAACAATGGGACGACAGTGCTACAGTGCTTCACTATTATTATTACTAATAATTATTTGGACCCAACATCTAGTTTCTGCTAGCATCTTAATTATCAACCCTATTTGAAGGTCACTTCTGTTATGCAGTTATTTCCACAGTTGTGATCCTCTCCTGCAGGAGTATGTGAACCACAGTAAGAGTAGCTTGTGCATAACAACACTGGTGGATATATTCACTGATCAATCCATAGCCCCTGCTAAGTTTGTCCTTTTTCACACACCTCCTTATGTATTGATTTAATTACTCTCAGGCAAATCTGCAAGTGATGAGTTGTTTTTCCTTGTGATATGTAGTTGATTTCTATTTGCACTTAAATGGAGTTTTTCTTAGAGGCATATGCTCTGCCTTTTCTGGAAACCACTTTCTTAAGCTTCTACTAAATCCTTTCTCAGCTGAGCTGAGAAATTAAAAGCAGTGATTATGTTTACTTCAACTCTCTTGCCTAACTCAAGAATAGTTTGGAACTCAAAATTGGTTTTGTTGGAATCCCTGTTGGCACTGTTCCTGAGTGCCTGGTCAGTGCTACCCTGCTGAGTAATCCTCCTGGGATTCTCCTCTAGGGAAGAGGGCTTCAGAAATACCCCTCCAGAGATGGGGAAGGACAGCACCATAAGGGGCACTGTCTCCCCATAATTTGTAGTTCCTTAATTGAAATTGCATAATTTGTAAAAGTCAGAAATAGAGGGATAGACACAGAAGGACTGCACTCATTTGTGTTGTATAGAATAACATCACATGAGGCTGACACCCAAGGACAGTAGATACAAGGGCCAAGAGGATTGCCCCATAGCTGGAAGCCTGCTTCATGAGTGGAGGGGAGAAGGCAGATGGAATAGAGAAGGGATCACTAAGAAATTGATGGCTGCAGGAATAAGTTGGGATGGGAGATGTGTGCAGAATGTAGATAATGGACCAAACATGATGACCTCTCAATGTCTGTGTTGCAAGCCATAATGCCCAAAGGTAGAGAGAGAGAGTATGGGGAATATTGTCTGCCATGGAGGCAGGGGGAGGGTGGGAAAGGGGGGGTATACCCGGGATATTGGTGGTAGAGAATGTGCACTGGTGGAGGGATGGTTGTTTGATCATTGTGTGATTGTAACCCAAACATGAAAGCTTGTGACTATCTCACAGTGACTCAATAAAATTAAAAATAATATAAAATAAAATTGTAATTGCTATTGCTGTAGTTCAATTAACAGAATTTGGTGAATCAATTGTCGCTTCATAATTATGAACATTTCAGGCTTGACTTTCGGCTATGTAACTCCACCTCTCCCCACCCCCCACACACACCCCACCCCTCCCACCTCACAGAGAGCTTATGTTAATTGAATTCCCTATAACATTTTAGTCATTGTTATCACCCAATTACCCAGGGGTAATCCCAATTTCTCCCTGTGCTTATGTTTAACTTTTCCTTTGTGCCATACTTCCCCATCTTTTAATCATTTTTTTGCATTATCATTCTTCCCTGTCCCCTCACCCTTCACACAGCTCAATTTCACTTTCCCTATGTTAATTAACTGTTTGATCTCAATAAAGTTGTCACTGGCCATCAGCCCATTGATCCATTTTCAGGGGGAGGGATGCAATGAATTTTAGTCCCAAACACACCAGGGGACATGGCCACTGAGGGTCCTTGGCAGGTCTAATAAAGATAATGATGCACTTGGATCCTCCTTGAGGCTTTGAGTTAGAGGAGATAGAGTTTGAAGGTTCCAAGAAATTTGTGTGATTATAAACTGAAGGAACTTTGGTTTAGAAAGATACTTACAACAGGTTCATGCCTTTCTCCAGTGGTCTAAATATTGTTTTCACTCTGGGAAGGAGTGGAGAGTGTTCTCATATCCTTGGGAAGGGGGAAAAAACAGTTTCTATTTCAGGTCTGAGGTATCCTTTTGTATTTGTTGTAAGTGGTAACACATAAGTGATCACTGTGGTTTTAAAAAGTTTATGCTGTTTATCACCGATTTTTTTTGTCAAAAGTGAAGTCTAATAGAATTATAAAATATGAAGATTTTTGTTTGTATAACAGTTATTTTCTCACATAAAGAACACAGGATTATTGAATGTTGTCTTTGTTTGGGGGCCATACTCAACAATGCTCAGGGGTTATTTCTGTGTTTGTGATGAGGATCATTTCTGGGGTGCTGGGGGGACTATATTTGATACTTCTTATCAAGCCCAGATAGGCCGCATGCAAGGCAAGTGACCGCCCCACTGTACTATCTTTCTAGTTTCTGAAAGTTGTTTTTTAAAGCTCTACCTGGTAACTCAAAAGTAAATGTATTTGACTCATTCTTTACCTCTCAGTGAAGTAAACGATTTATTTACCTATGTTTGTCTTTTCCATTATCCCCCATTGCTTCTCAAACTCAGTACAGCAAGGGAGAAGTGATCAGATTTAAATTGATAAGAATTTGCATCTTTTTTGATAAGTGAGAAAATAAAATAAATTATGTGTATTCATAAGTATACTATACAAGCTAGTGAAGGACACTGTTAAATGAAATAGAAAAGAAACAGAAGAAAAACATACATCATTTAAATATAGCATCTAAAAGTCAAATACAGTGACTGGGGCGATAGCACAGCAGGTAGGTAGGGCATTTGCCTTGCATACCGCCGAACTGGGTTCGATTTCCAGCATCCCATATAATCCCCTGAGGACCACCAGGAGTGATTCCTGAGTGCAGAGTCAGGAGTAACCCCTGAGTATTGCCAGGGGTGACCCAAGAAGGAAAAAAATGTCAGATATATAGATTATAAAGTAAAATAGTGGGAGCTATGATAGGGGAAAATGTTGCAGAGGAGAAAAGAATGTAGTCCAAGGCATACAAAGCTGCAGCTCTGGAGGGTATTTCACTACAGTTAAGAGCATGGATTTTAGTGCTTCTCACACATTACTCAATAGCAGTAGGTTAATTGTTGCAGTTTGATTGCAGCAAAAATAGTTTCTGTGTGTAGATATCAAAACCATAAAACACTAATAAACTTAGAAAATAGTTATTTCTGTTATCACTTAAACTTCATTAGAGATCCTTATTTTGTAATGTCATCCAAATTCATACACATGATAATGTCAAAAATTATTAAAATCATGATGGATGCCCTAAATTAAGTCTTTAATCAGAGAATTCAAGAAAGTGAAAATATTTCTTTTTTTAAAATTTATTTATTTTTAATTAGTGAATCACTAAAAATATTTCTTTAAGGAGTCATTTATCTTAGGTTTGATAAAAAAGAGTACATTTTTTTTGTCATTAGAATATCTATTTATTTATTTTGAAAGTAAACATATAGGAAAAACATTTATTATGCTTTTTGTATATCCATACAAGTCTTTTTTATATTAGTTGACATAATGATGTTTTTTTATTAATTTAATAGTTTATTTTTAATTAGTGAGTCAACGTGAGGGTACAGTTACAGATTTATACATTTTTGTGCTCATGTTTCTCCCTTACAAAGTTTGATAACCCATCCCTTCACCAGTGCCCATTCTCCACCACCAGTAAACCCAACATCCCTCCCCCTCCCTCCCCAGTCCTGTCTCCCCCCACCCCACACTGCCACTATGGCAGGGTATTCCCTTTTGTTCACTCTTTCTGATTAGGTGTTGTGGTTTGCAATAAAGGTGTTGAGTGGCCATTGTGTTCAGTCTCTGTCTCCATGGCTTGGAGGCTGGTCTCTCATTCTGGGCAACTCAGAGAAGGGAACGCCAAGTAAAATGTGATTGGAGGTCATGTGGGGGAAAGAGTACATTTTTAATCTAATTTTTGGAATAGTTTTATTATTAAGATTTATAAAATAGTATATTAAGATGGCTTAAATAGTATATTATATAAAATTATGTGTCAAATTCTTATATAACTTTTAGTAAAAATTGCTTGGTAATAGTGAATTATTTAAAAGCTTCTGAGATGTTTTCCTGTCTATTTCTCTACAAGTAAATTGGTTTTATTTCATGACTTTCAGGGAGTAGAATAAATGAAAACAATTCTTTTTATACTTTTGTCACAGGGGAGATAACATGATCATTAAGGTGGTTTTCCCAGGGTGAGGCATATACATTGTACTCCAGACGTTCTGACCCCTGCAATTTCTCCAAATGTGGATAACTCGACTACATAATTTGGTAGTGGGGAACTGTGTTTGTGCTCTCCCCAAAGGAAAAAATATTTTTATTTATGCATTTTGTTAATGAAAATAGAAATTTATAATAGAATTTCATCCTGGAAAGACCATATTTTAAACATAAAATAGGAATATATATGTGTATATATATATGTATATCCCATTAAAATCTGTAAGACTCCACACTTGTCTTCTCTGCTACTCTCAGATTTTTGATGTCTCCAGATTTCTGAGACATGCAGCATAAAAATTGATAAAGCAATGAATTTGGTTTCAAGAAACTTTTTTAGTTTGAAAGTTAAGACTATTATATATAACTCAAGCTTTGTGTTCAGATCCTTTTTAAACATCAATGAATTGTTCTTGCTACACTAAGAAAAATTTGATTATGAATAAGAAAATTAATGTCTTTATTCACAATTGGGTATAAATTTAGTCATGTAGTTATCACAATATGCCTTTTCAGGTTTCAAAGTAATTGGAAAGCTGCACCAATATGCATAGGCAGAGAATTCTATTACATAAAACTCAATAAGAATATGCATTTCTAAGTCTCCCCTTTCTGAAAAACTAAGCAGATATGATAACATATTTTAAAAGTCTACATGTATAAGCAGTGGCTTCCTTCAGAATTAGATTTGCTATTACAATTCTGTTTCACATTTTAACTAATTTCCAAGTAGTCAGCCAAAATTAGCAAGTATTTAAATATCTACCACATATTGGATTTTTTGCCGAACACTGTGATGCACACTTGCACTGTAGCACTGTCATCCCATTGTTCATCGATTTGCACCAGTGCCTTCTCAACTGTGAGACTGTTTTTTGGCATATCGAATAAGCCTCGGGTAGCTTGCCAGGCTCTGCCGTTCTGGCGTGATACTCTCGGTAGCTTGCCGGGCTCTCCAAGAGGAGCGGAGGAATGGAAACTGTGCGCAAAGCAAATGCCCTACCCACTGTGCTATGGATCCAGCCAGTGAAAGACTAATCCAACCTTCTAGTAGCTGGTGCTCTCACAGGACCACCCATGCAGTTTTATCCAGTAAAGTGATGCACATTTAAAATATTAAACATTATATCATTTTTTACTTAATTTACTGACATGTAATTGTAATGGGTAGATTATGATCCTATTTTACTGGTTACATTACAAAGAAACATATTCTTCTAATATTAAGAGTTTATATGTTTTTAAGTAAGTATTCAAATTCCCCTTTCATTGGCACTAAGGTTGAACTTATCATGAAGTCAGCGTTAGCCAAGAAAATGGGTAAATTCTGCACAGAGTTTTTAAAAATAAGGAAAGTTTCCATAACTTTATTTGGTCTTATTGTTACCTTGAAGTAATGCTATTGTGACAGAAGTTCTTCTGCCAAGGAACAAGAAAAAGACCTCACTTGAGGTCCAATCTAAGATCATAACAGTTGAAGTTACTAAGACTGTGAAGTGTTAGGAAACTTTGACATCCAGAGGCTGCTTTGGCATATTGTCAGTGCATTGTTACTGTGAAATATGGTGGGCAATAGTTAGAATTCTTTCAAGACAACATCTAGAAGGGATTCTGTTAAAAATTAACTGCAATAGTTATTTGAAGACTCTGTTATCAATGACAGCATAATTTATCCTCACTCCCATCACATATACCAAAGTGAAAGTGTCTCTCTTAAAACCACTGTCACATCTTATTTTAACGTCTAGACAGCATCCAAATTGGATCCTGTGTTATTGTTCCAAAAAAAGTGAACATTATTAGTTTTCTGAACAAACTCTGTTGAAAGTTAAATTAGGCTAGCTAAACTGTTTCATGGGTGTGATGAGTACCATATATTTACCATACAGGATCATAGAGAATAGTATTTTTGTTCTACAAATCCTGCATTTAATCTATACTTACTGTGATCCTCCAACCACCATGAATCTGATTATTTTGTATTAATTTTTGTCAGATGTAATCTGAGGTTAGATTCTTATTTTGCTTAGTGGGTGTCTTTCTTTAAATCATACCATTTTTATAAAAGACCAATAGTTTTCCACTGACTTAACTTTACAAAAAAAGAATATTGATCACAGTAGCTCCATAGTAGTTCATAAAGTTTTAGTAAAGTTTTAGGAGAAGTTGAGGTAAGATGTTGTCAGTTCTCAAAGTTTGTTCCTTTTTAAAAACTTGGTATTGGTGTTATTGGAATTTTTATTTTCCAAGAAAATTTCAATACCCACAAATATCTTTCTCAAATGACTGGAATTGTTTTTATAGATATATCTTCTATGGATTTGCAGCATAACAAGTGAGGTGGCTAATCCATTATTATAACATATCTCTTTAAATTTCTTTTGATTTAATCAGTTTTATAATTAACTACAAATAAGTTATGTACCTATTAGACTTAGTGTCTAATGTGTTGAATATTTAATTTTTTTAATTCCATAAATCCCAACATATTATTTTTGTGCCTGAATCTGTATCAATGCATTTATATATGTCTAGGTATCATTCATTTTATAATATGATTATTCCATTGACTTGAAGACTATACATTATGTGTATAATAAGAAATTAGACAGTAATACTGACAATTAGTGGTTAGAAAATAAAAGTATATTATTCAGATTTCACCAGCTGAAAGATGTTACACCACAATCTATTTTACTGTAATTTGTGAGATTTGTTCCACACTTATTTCACATAAACTGATATTTTACATAAGATGACATGATTATTTTTTAGTCATTGGATATTGTGAGTTACATTTATTTTTGAATGATGATCTTAAATACTCATAATACTTTATCCCCATCTTAGTTTATATTCTTTTATATAATATAAATTAGATTTTTTGATACTTTGGCATTAAAATCTTTTTTAAATTGCAGCTTATGTAACAGTGCCTTCACTGGTGTTCAGGTTTCTGATATTGATATACGAAATTACTACATACCTCCATTACCAAAGTGGCTGAGCTACCCCTCCCCTGCCTCATCCATGGTACCTTTGTAGTCTCTGGTTTGACAGTCCCTCTCTCCAACCCTTCTCCAATGTTGACAGCTTGGTTTTGATGCATACTGCTACCTCCACTAGCACTACCCATGTGCTGAAACCCTCCTCTTATGTTCCTGTGTTAGATCCAGTCAATCTATTTATTCTTCTCACACTTCCCCCAAAACTAGCACTCTCAGGTCTGTATTCTAGTAACAAAGGCTTAATATTGACTAACAAAGCTCATATCCTTGACATTTTTCTCCATTATACTATAGATGAGTGAGATCATCTTACACATCTTCATCTATGATATGTAGGTATTTTTGCTGTAGCAACTGTGTCTGAATCTGCGACTAGAGTAACTACAGTTTTCACATTATGGAAAATGTTGCAGGTAACTGATATTTCTTTAATGTGTTAGAGAAATTACAGTTCTACCATGAGTGTTTTATTTATAAAGGTGGTTAATTATTGATTTAATATAACTATTAGTTATAGGAATATTTTATTATCTACCTTATGTGGAGGTTTGTAATTTTTAAGATATTATTCCATTCCTAAGATATAATTTTTGTGCATAGGCATTAATATCAATGCCTTAATTAAAATTTAATGCACATGAACACAGTAGTGATGATTCCTTTGTTTCTGATATTAACAATATGTATTTTCACCAAATATTGAACCGCTGGCTAGGGTCATAAACTTTATTGATCTTTTCAAAGATCCAAGATTTAATTTAGCTATTTTCATGATTGAGTTTAATTATTTCAATTGATATATTCTCTAATTTATTTTATGCCTATTATTATTTTTAGTTATTGTTGTGCAGCTATATCTGGTGGTATTGGGGATCAGAATCCACAGTGCTTTAAGGTCACAGGTTGGCCACTCAAGGAGCATCCATATGGGTCTGGAATCAAATCCAGGATCTTGAACATTCATGCCATTTCCTGTATCACTTTGAACCACATCTCCAGATTTTATGTGCTAATTTTTAATTTATCTTTTATTATTCTGCCATATTTGGTAGTAAATTAATGTTCTTTGACTTACAAAGGTAGAGGATTATTTTGTTACTTTTATATAGTTCTTCTTTTCTAAAAAATGTATCTGTTACTTTTGCTGCAGCTTATATATTTTGTTATATATTTTAGCTGTTAGATTTATTTTATAACAAAATGGTTCTTAAGACTACTTTGGCTCATGCATTATTTGGTAATTCATTTTTTAATTTATAAATGATTCAAGATTTTAAAACTCTATGGATTTATATGTCAATGCTTTTGTGGTCTGAGAACAGATTTTATATTTATATTAAATTTTATTAGCTGTGTTTTCTCACCTATATGTGATGCATTTTAGTAAATTACCCATGTAAGCTAGACAAATATGTGTATTCAGCTGTTCTTTGAATTTTATAGATGAGATTTATGTCTTATTAATTGATGTTAGTCAGCTCATCCATATCTTTAGAGATTTTCTGCTTACTGATTCTATTATTGCAAAAGCAGTGTTTAATTATCTTATACTATTTTTTGTTTGTTTCTGGGCTACCCTTGGCTGTGCTCAGGGCTTATTCCTGACTCTTTGCTCAAGGGATCTTATGGGGTGCCAGGGATTGATCTCAGGTCAACAAAGAGGAAGGCAAGTGCTTTACTTACCCTTTGTACTATATCTCCAATACTACATTTACATAGTAATCTGTCTACCAGTTTTGAGGATATGAATTACATCACAAGTTAGACATTAGGAATTGATATGTCTTCTTGGAAAAATAATCCTTATATTATTATACAAACGTATCTCCATTTTAATCCCTGGTAATTTTCTTTGTTGTGATGTTTGGTTTTTTTTCTGAATTTAACAAGCATAAAATCAGCAATGAAAGACAAAAAGTGTAAGTCAGAAAAACACTGACTATTCTGCCCAATTTTTTCTCTTTTGATAACTCATTAACAGACCTTATAGTCTAAAATTTTAACTTTGTTTTATTTAGTTCATTAATCTTTTTTATAAACCACATACCAGTGAAATCACATTGTCTTTCTCATTACAATTCTATATTTGTAACTATTATATTTAATAATACAGCTATAAAGATAGGGGTCTATATATCTATGGATTAGTATACTTTGCATTTTTTCCCAGAAGTTGGATTTTATGAATTAACATTTTATTTTACAGGATTATATATGTTTGGTTTTGGGGTACAATATTACCAAAACCATGTCACCAATGCACCACTATTCTTCCATCAGAATCCATAGGATTCTTTCTTTTGATTCTGTCATCAGAACATAAGGGGTTGTTTTCAGTGGACGCCATTACGTCATTAATATTTCTTTTTTAAAATATATTGACTGGGTGAATTGCCTATTTTTCTATTGGGCTGAGTTGAGTTCTTGAAAGGTTCTCCTAATAAGGAGAAATAGAAGACTCCTGAGTATCAAAGTGCTGAGATAATTCTTAAATAATTTTCAATTATTTCTTGTAAATAGATAACTTCTAACTTTTGGACCTTTTACTTTGACATTCTTTTGACATATATTGTGAATGGTCAATACTTATCTCAAGGATTGCCTTCTGTTCATGAATAGAATATTCCTACCTCAGGACTCCCTCCCCGCTACTTATCATCGCATATAAATTTTGGTCAACTAGAAAGTTGCAAATCTCCAAGAGCGTGAGAAAAGGTTAAATGCTCTATTCCAGGACTTCAAATGTTAATTTAGTTAATGAGTGAATCCATCTTGCATTTCTTTCTCCTTATAGTTTATTTTTCTCAGCATGCTTCCACTTTCATCATGTAACAAATGACATGACTTTATAATTTCTTTTAACCAGTTAAATACTAAGTTGCACATGTATGCCATAATTTCTTTACACCTTTGCTGTTGAACACATTTGAGTAGTTTCTCTGTGAACATTGGTGTGCATGGAAGAATGGCTAGTGTCTGGCAGAGGCTCTGACATTGAGTTTTATCAAGTCTGTTAAAAAAGAAAAGGTTTGCAATTTTCAGCATGCAGCAACAAGAACTAGCTTCCAAGCCTGGGTGTTGACTGGGTCACTTGCAATTAGGAACACTCTGTTGTAGTGCAAAATTCAAATAGTCCTAATAGTGCCCAGGAACAGTGTTCAGTGCAAGTTCCAAGAAGGCTAGTGGGCCTGGGTTTTAGTCATGAGTTATTAGCAGTACCTGTATGTCCACTTTGTAAGGGTCTGAGTGGCAGCTGGCGGGTTAAGGCTGCATTGGTGTGCAGCAGCTGCCACCATGCTATCTTTATCCGGATCAGGGCAGTAGAGGGCAACATGTGTCAGTACATGTTTGGACCTCAGTACCAGTTATGTGACAGAATATGTACTCGGATTTTAGGAGGTAATAGTGCTGTGTGGTATCTGGCAAAGGAAAACAGCAAGAAGGACGCCCCGTCCCCCACACACACACCACTTGCTTAACTGGCTAAGCTTTGTGAAGTCAAGGGATATGACTTACTTGCCAGCAGTGAGATGTAAATTGAGAGGGACTAAGTCTGTTTATCTGTCAAAAGTAAAAGTTAGACCAATAGATAGTACCAGGGCAAGTTACTTGCCTTGCATGTGAACAACTTGAATTCAGTCCTTGGAACTCCATATGATCTCTGAGCCCTACCAGTAATGATCACAGAGCCAGCCAGGTGTGGCACATTTCATCTTTCTTATAAAACTTGATAATTCTCTTTCAGACCTCAGCTGGCTAAGCTATTTGATAGGGAAGGATGGACTTAACATCTATAATTGTCAGCAATGTGAAACAGTTCCTTTTTAACAGGTCTGACTTGGGAGGGAAACTCCAAATAATAACAGTGAGTTTTTGTTGAAATATTGAAGGTTATTAAAGTAGCAGCTATTTCTCTGGACTTTGAACTAAGCAACAGCCCCACGCCGGCCGAGAAGAGGAAATATCCCTCTTTCCCGGTTGTTTCCCATTTTCAGGGAGAAACGTGGCATGGCATCCACCATACTACGAGGCGCAGGAAGGGGGATGAGGGGAAAAAAAAAGGAAAAGGAAAAAGAAAAAAAAGAGTTATGTACTTGGATCAGTGGGGCTACATATCTCTTCATTCTCAGCAATGGAAAATTAATTATCAAATGCTTCCTTGGTAGTAGGGCCATCATTCTTGGGGGGAAACTCCAACAACAATAGTGAATTTTGTGTTGAAATATGGAACGTAATCAAGGTAAAGAGAAAATGAAGTGAAATTCATCAGTTATACAGTTGGGGGGCGGGGGTATACTGGGCGTTTTGGTGGTAGAATATGGGCACTGGTGAAGGAATGGGTGTTTGAATATTGTATAACTGAGACATAAACCTGAGAACTTTGTAACTTTCCACATGGTGATTCAATAAAAATTTTTTAAAAAGTACTTACATATAGAGTCAACCTGGTTAATGACCACTGTATATAAAGTTTTTTATGGTTATTTACTTCTTTATTCATTTCGTCTTTATGTCCACACTCATTTGTACTCAGGGGTACCACCATCTCTGTGTTTAGTGGTTGCTACTGGAAGTACTTAGGGTGCCATGTGGTAAAAGACCTCAAACACAGACTTCTTCCTCAGAAAGCATATGCTCCTTAAACTGTTCTTCAACTCAAGCTCTCTTCTGTTTAAATTGTTACACATGCAGTAGATAAAATTTGATTACAGAATTTTTCTCTATTTGTTTTTGCTTTTTGGGTCATACCTGGCGATGCACAGGGGTTACTCCTGGCTCTGCACTCAGGAATTACTCCTGGCAGTGCTTGGTATTCGAACCAGGGTTGGCCACATGCAAGGCAAATACCCTACCCGCTGTGCTATTGCTTCAGCCCCTGGTTACAGAATTTTGAAAGACCACTCAGTAACCATAGTTTTGTAGAAATTTTGTACAAAAAATATTCTTGGTTTAAAAGAACTAAGTGAAGAGATATAGTATGCTCAATTATTATTCAAGTATTTTCACTTTATGAAAATTAAAATAGATGTTCAATGGCCACATTCCACATCTACTGAACCCTTGCTTGCTGCCACACCTTAGCTGGTGAGATTAATCTCCAGCCTCTACCCATGACCAATGTCATGTAAAAGGGCCCAACTCCAAATCTGAAGCATGTAATTATGTATGCAGATGCAGGGCAGCTCCTCATCAAATTTCACACTGCTCATTTCCTATCACTGGGTGAAGATAAGCAGAGAAGTAAAAGAGAAATTTCTAGTGAATTCCTTAAAGAGTCTTGAGGATGCTAACTATAAAAGTTTATCCGTAGCACTGCAAAACCAATGGGGAAATTATGTAAAAGTGCACTGAGTTCAATGATCAAAAACAATACCAAAGAAGACTCAATCAACCAATCACCCGGTAAATTCTCATACCATAATTTAGTGAGACCATGGTGAGTATATTTAATGAGATCAAAGAAATAATGGCACAGGTACTCAGTAGAACTCCAGAAAGTATGGGAGCCAACATGAGAAAACTACAAGCAGAAAGGAAGAGTGTGGTAACTATTATACAAAAACTTAACAGAGACTTCTGCACTTCAAAAGAAACAGTGACCAAAATACAGAGAGAGCCCACTGAATGGGAAAGAATATTTACCCAATACACATCTGATAAGGGAATAATATCCAGGATATATAAGACACTAGTAGAATTATATTAGAAAAAAAACCTTCAACCCCTTAAAAAAAATGGGGAGAAGAAATGAACAGAAGCTTCCTCGAAAAAAAATATAAATGGCCAAGAGGCACATGAAAAAAATGCTCCACATCACTAATAATCAGGGAGATACAAATCAAAACAACAATAATATATCATCTCACACCACAGAGACTGGCACACATTCAAAAGAACAAAAGCAACCAGTGCTGGCATGGATGTGCAGGACTGATCCAGCCTTTTTGGAAATCAATAGGAGCAGTTCCTCAAAAACTAGAAATTCAGCTCCCATATGACCCTGCAATACCACTTCTGGGAATATATCCCGAGGCTGCAAAAAGGCACAGTAGAAATGACATCTGTACGGATATGTTCATTGCAGCACTGTTTACAATAGCCCAAATCTGGAAACAACCCAAGTGCCCTAGAACAGAAGACTGGTTAAAGAAACTTTGGGACATCTGCACAAGTGCCCTAGAACATAAGACTGGTTAAAGAAACTTTGGTACATCTACACAATGGATCCTAATACTACGCAGCTGTTAGGAGAGATGAAGTTTAGAAAATTCCCTATAAGTGGATAGACATGGAGAGTACCACGCTATGTGAAATGAGTCAGAAAGAGAGGGACAGATATAGAAGGACTGCACTCATTTGGGGAGTATAAAATAACGACACAAGACCAACACCCAAGGACAGTAGATAGAAAGGTCTGGAAGATTGCTCTATAGTTGTAATCCTGCCTCACAGGCGGGCAGGCAGAGGATAGCTGTAATACAGAAGGGATCACTAAGACAATGATGGTTGGAGGAATTGGTCGGATAGGAGATGTGTGCTGAAAGTATATAAATGACCAAGCATGATAGCCTCTCAGTATCTGTATTGCAAACCATAATGCCCAAAAGTAGAGATAGAAAATGGGGAATATTCTCTGCCACGGAGGCAGCAGGAGGGTGGGAAATGTGGGGATATTGGTGGTGGGGAATGTGCACTGGTGGAGGGTTGGGTGTTTGATCATTGTGTGATTGTAACTCAGACATGAAAGCTTGTAACTATATCTCATAGTGAATCAATAACATTAAAAAAAAACACTGTAGAGTCTGTGAGCAACGGCGGAGGAAAAGATCAAGGCATTACAAAATGAGATGAAGAAAATTGCTAGAAAACAACAGAAAGATTTTTATTTTTTAAATTTATTTTTATTTTTATTTTTTGAATAAAACAAAATTTTATTTGAGACATAAATAACTTGAATTGTCCTGAACAAGCTAATAAATAGACATAATAACTTAAACTGTTATCCCTGTGATAAATGAAGTGTCATTTTCCATTAGAATGTCAAAATGCTTGTACTTGTTCTTTGTATTTTTTAAAATTATTTTTTGTATTAGTGAATCGCTGTGAGGGTACAGGTACAGATTTATATATTTTTGTGCTCATGTTTCAGTCATACTATGCTCGAATACCTATCCCTCTACCAGTGCCCATTATCCACCCCGGTGATCCCAGTATCCCCTCCACCCCACCCCACCCTCACCCCGACTCTGTGGCAGGGCATTCCTTTTGTTCTATCTCTCCTTTTTGGTGGTGTGGTTTGCAATAGAGGTAATGAGTGGCCATTGTGTTCAATTTATAGTCTACTTTCAACACGCATCTCCCATCCTGAGCGGGGCCTCCAACCACACATTACTTGGTGTTCCCTTCTCTATCTGAGCTGCCTTTTCCCCCAGAATGTGAGGCTGGCTTCCAAGTTGTGGAACAAACATCCTGGTCCTTATTTCTACTATTCTTGGGTGTTAGTCTCCCATTCTGCTATTTTATATTCCACAGATGAGTGCAATCTTTCTGTGTATGTCCCTCTCTTTCTGACTCATTTCACTTAGCATGATACTTTCCATGTTGATCCACTTATATGAAAAGTTCATGACTTCATATTTTCTAACAGCTGCATAGTATTCCACTGTGTAGATATACCAAAGTTTCTTTAACCACTCATCTGTTCTTGCGCACTCGGGTTTTTTACAGATTCTGGCTATTGTTATCAGTGCTCCGATGAACATACAAGTGCAGATGTCATTTCAACTATACTTTTTTGCTTCTCTGGGATATATTCTCAGAAGTAGTATTGCTGGGTCAAATGGGAGCTCAATTTCTAATATTTTGAGAAGCGTCCATATTGTTTTCCAAAAGGACATGGCACACAAAAACCCATGACAATAATCTCTCTCAATGTCAATGGTCTAAATGCACCAAGCAAGAGACAGAGTGGCAAAATGGATTCGGAAACTAAACAGCATTTTTTTTTTAAAGTCTGAAAGAAATGAACAGAACACTAGAAAATATGGGGTGAGTGAGTTCAAAAGAAACTCAGAAACTCAGTTCAAAAGAAACTATTTTCATAAAAGAAAATATAAGGATCATTGGTGTCCCAGAAGAACAGGAAGACAAATTGAATTGGAAAAAAAAAGTTAGATTATTGATAATAATTTTACAGAATTGAGGAACAGCGGCATTGGGTTTCAAGAGACCCCAGGGGCCCAGCAAAAAAAGACTCATAAGAAAACTCCAAGACATGTTATGCTGAAAATAAAAAAAAAATTCTAAGACTTCATATTGAAAATGCCAAGATTAAAAATGGAACATACAGGGGCCGGAGCGATAACACAGCAGGTAGGGCGTTTGCCTTGCACGCGGCCGACCCGGGTTCGATCCCCAGCATCCCATATGGTCCCCCAAGCACCGCCAGGAGTAATTCCTGAGCGCAAAGCCAGGAGTAACCCCTGAGCATCGCTGGGTGTGACCCAAAAAGAAAAAAAAAAGATAAAAATGGAACATACAAAGGAAATCTCATAAAATTTATAGCAGATCAAAGAAAACTTTATGAATCAGAATTAAGTAGAGGGATAAAGTACAAAAATAATGGATGTATCACCTATTTAGCTCGATTACCACTCAGATTTGAATAAACAATACAAGATTGATGGAAAAGCAATAGATTAGGAAATTCATAGTTTTGGAAAAACAATACCAAAACAAGAGGCTAGACAAACTCTTCAGCACGTTGCATGGACTCATGGCATTAACCATGAAAATTGTGTTTATTTCTATCCTGCTAAGGGATTGCATATATTTGCTGTAATAAATTAACATATTTAACTTATACTAAATATTGTATAACTTATCAGTTGATTTTTATATCTCTAGAGATTTTTTTACAATCCTTTACTTACTAATACAGCCAAGCTGTACCTATAAACTTTCTGATATAAAGTCAATATTCCCTTTACTAGAAAAAAAATACTCCCCTTTCTATTGGTCTATCCATATTTTCCCTTCATCTATTCCATAACTCTTTACTTTTCCTAAAATTTGTATTTGTAAGATTTACCTATTTCCTGTAAACCTTAAAATGTTTTAGCACAGAATTGTTTAGAATAATTTTGTGTACCTCCACAATGAAAGATTGATCCCAAATATTCAATTAAAAATAAACATAGTAAGGGAACAAAAAATTGTCAAACTAAGCAGAACTGAAGATTTTTGTCCATAGAACTGAGTTTATATGGCATGGGATGCAGTGGGGAGGGGTTGTCAGATCACTGGTGGGAGGAAACAGGCTCTCTTGTGATGAGTTGTGGTATTTCAATGATATATGCGTGGAATGTATTTTTTAACAGTATTGTAAATCCTAGTACCTCAGTAAAAGTGGTTTAAAAATAAACATTGTAATAGGGATTCAAGAGATAGTAGAGTGGTAAGGTGATATTGGTTTTCATGCGGTCAGCCCGGGTTTGATCCTTACCATTCCATATGGTTCCTCAAGTACCACCAGCATGATTCCTGAGTGCAGAACCAGGAGTAAACCCTGAGCATCACTGGATGTGGACCAAAAAAAAAAAAAAAAAAACAAAGCAAAACCCCCAACTCTCAAAAAATATATAATAGAATAAATAAAATCTCAAATCATTTTTATTCTATTTAATATAGAATGTTACAAAACAGTTAAAGATATGAAAATGTTACCTTACTTGAGATATCTTACAATAATTTAATCCAGGAAGCTCTCAATAAGCTTAATAAAACAGCAAAAATCCCTTTTTTCCGACTTTGAAAACAGCATTCAAGCTAGAAGTTCTCATTTTACTATTGGGAGTTGGGTTTACCCTTTATAATTACCTTGACCTCAACTCAAATGTATCAATAATAGGCAAAGTATTTTACAAGTAATATATTAATCCTGTTTGCTTTTTTTAAAGAAGAGTATGGCCCCGTTTTTCCTTTTGAAATTTATTTATCAAATATGATAAAATGTGTCAAAGTATTACTTGAGTTTGGGAGAGTTTTCATTCCTAAGCAGAAATATGATGCACCGGAAATTTCCCAATGCTTTTGTGATTTTTCTACAGTGCAGTTAGTCATTTTTATTAGAATGACCTCTTTAATTCTATGCACTGTCACGAAACAAGGTTTAAAGTTCTAGATTATATGATCTTGAACACAGAAACTACAAATCATACTGTTTGGGTCAAACCAGAAATAGGGTTTTCTCACTTCACCAATGTCTATAGTTATTGTATTTCACTTTACAGACATGACTAGTCAGCTAAGGGTATATTCTGGGAGTACAATAGGAAATAAGATTCTGAACATTCACATACTATTTATTATACCAAGGAAGTGATTGCATAGTCAAATTGATTGTTGTAACAAATTGCTTCTGTTGACTTTAGTTCTGGCTTCTATAGTTTACTCTCAAGTCATCCCGTTAAAGCCTATACCAGGTTGCATTATGCCTATCTCTAAAAACATTCTATTATAACTCATTTCTTTTACAGTACATGAAAGTGTCCCAATAATGATCTTGGCACTGTTGACATATTTACTATTGCTTGTTACATTTTGGCTCTGCTGCACCTTTCACTGTTTTTAAACTTACAGAAACAGTTTGATTATGAAGTTTTGTACTTTGTATATTTTTTTGTGCTTGGAAAATTTATTTCTTCCATTTATCTACCAGAATACTGCCTCTTCTCTCTAAAACTTACTCTGACATCATTTTTTGGTTTGTTTGTTTTGGGGTCACACCTGGCAATGCTCAAGTGTTACTCCCTGGATCATGCACTCAGGAATTACTCCTGATGCTCAGGGGACCATATGGAATGCTGGGAATCAAACCTGGGTCAGCCATGTGAAAGGCAAACGCCCTACCTGATGTGGTATCACTCCAGCCCCCTGACATCACTTTCTGTGAGTCCTTCCAATCTAGGATTTACAAGCCAATTATTTACAATTGCAGCCTCTCCCAGATATTTTTCAAAATTCTATATTTTATATTTTCTTCTATAATATTTATCATATTCTGTTGTACTGTATTACAGCACATTGTTTGTTTTTCTTTTACTCCTTTCACTACGCTAAAATAGCGGTGTGCTCATGCATAGAAAAGTGCTGGTTATATAAAGACACCTCTGTTCAGACTCATACCTCATCTGCCCCCAGTTCTCTATCTTGAAGAATGCCAGGCTCCCAAGGATTTATTCTTGTGGATTGGGTTTCCAGGCAAAGCACTGCAAGGGAGGGCTGATACCCCAGCCCGGCTCCCTGTGAGGTATTCCGGTATAGCACAGAGGTTACTCCAATACCAGGAACTGATAGGGTCTGTAAGGAGCCCCCTGCAAAGACCGGATCATCCCTTCCCTCCTCTCCCTGCAAAAATGGAGTTTTTGTGTCACAAGGGATCTGGACAATGCCTCTCCTGACCACTTTTAATTTACAACAAAATAGGGAGCAGCTTTACAAGTCTAGCTCTTATTTCCTAGTAAGACAGCCTGGCTCTTATGATTCAAAAAGAGGCTTGTAGCAAGGTTGCCACTATAGTCTCCATTTGTTTCTCAATAGTTTATGCCTGTAACAAAAGGACATGTCAATCTGCATTTGTATGTGGGTCCAGACACCATTTCCTCCCAGCAGAGAGGTATAAGTATTGTAACTGCCAGTAGAATATACTCTCTCTTCCTCCTTCCTGCAAAAAAATAAAAGTGCTGGTTATAATAGATAATGAACGGTTTGGGCCATGTAGCAGCAAAGGATAGGGTTAATGTTTTGCTAACTTGCTTGATTGCTTTCTGTAACTTGCTGACTTGCTTGATCAATCTCTGTAAAACAATACCTTGCAGTATGATCTAAGCTACACAAAACAAGGACCTGTTTCAGGAAATGAAACGGCCTAGACGCCTGACAATGTCCAGGAAAGGCACGGACATATGGCGAAATTTACTCTAGCAAAGCAGAATGTCACTGATGCCCCCCCTTGATCCCGAAAAATGAGGATGTTGATCTAAGTGACCTGGGAAAAATGAAGATGTTGATCAAAGTAACCTTGGAAAAATGAGAAAAATGAGAATAATGATCAAAGTAATCTTATTTACTAAGGTGTATAAAAAGAGCCTGAACTCTGTATACGGGTCTCTCTTTCCCTCTCTCTAACCCTCCTCTGCGTAGGAGTGAGAGCTGAGTGAGAGCCCCAGCATGCTGGTCTGAATAAATCCCCTTGCTGTTGCAGAAAGAGTTGTCTTGGCCCGTTCCTCCGGGCCTCCCGTGGGCAGAGATCTGCTCCACCCTAACAATACAACAGGGAAATGATAAAAAAATAGAATGGGTGACTTCATATTTCAATATTTTAAATTTTTTAATTAAAATGTTTTTCTTTTTGCTTTACAGTAATATTAATGAGCTGACCATAGTGGCAAAGACAACAAAAATAAAAATGGAATTGCATGAAATTAAAAAAAAAACACTTCTGCACAAGGAACAAAATTTAGCTCAATTAAAAAGATATCCTACTGATGGGAGAAAATATTTGCAAGCAATAATTCTGATAATTATCTATATAAAAAATCTATAGAGCACTCACTAAGCTTACCAATGAAAAAATCCAATGACCTCATCCATAAATGGGGTGAGGAGATAGATAGTTTCTCAAAGAAGATATAAGGATGGACAAATGGGCATATGAAAAAGTGTTCATGGTCACACATACCTAGAGAAATACAAATCAAAAGGACAATGAGTTACGATCTCACACTTGTGAAAATTCAATTATCAAAAAATCTGGAAATAGCTACAATTGGTGTGGTAGTCATAAGAAAGGAACCCTTATCCACTGTTGACATGAATGTCCAATGGCTCAACCTCTATCTATAGAAAGCAATATGGAGATACCACCCCTAAAACACAAAAACATTAATTTGGAAGAACGCTCTGGATTTTTAAATAGTTGCTGATGCGTACCTACTGTGTGCAAACTTGAGCTACAAGGACTTAAAATATTTTTCAAGGCAAGACTATCCCTAAAGTATAGGGGTCAATGCCTCTAACTTCTTCCTTAAAAACATCTTCAAATGTGCACCATTCTAGTTTATAGGAGGGTGGAGATTAAAAAGAATATTTATTTATTTATTTATTTATTTATTTATTTATTTATTGCTTTGGGGGTCACACCTGGCGATGCACAGGAGTTATTCCTGGCTCTGCACTTGAATTACTTCTGGCAGTGTTCATGGGACCACGTGGGATGTTGGGAATCGAACCCTGGTTGGCCACGTGCAAGGCAAATGCCCTACCCTCTGTGCTATCACTCCAGCCCCAAGAAGAATATTTATATGCTAAAATAATTTCAAAGGATAAAGTTGGGAACATAAAAGACAAATAGTGACATAGAACAGCCATATTTTCTGCCTGAAGTTTGTAGAAATATACTAGACCCACACCCCCCCCCGCCACATTTCTCCTAACAAACAATGCCCCACCCCCAAATGAGTCAAGTACATTGCTCTTCAAAACTATTCTTTTTTTCCAGACTTTAAAGCTGGCTGTTCACTTTGCCACTTCAAGTACTTGCATCTGCCTGCCTAATGCGCTCCCGACTCCAGTAGGTGAGCCGGCTTCCTAAACAGAAAGCCTTGCTCTAATGAACAGAAGTTATGCTCCCCAAGATGTTCATTTGGCAGGGCTATTGGGCTGTTCTCAGCATTTCTCCAAACTTTCATTTCACACTTATTTAGTTCTGAGAAGCAAAAGGAATAAAACAACTTCAGTGTTTTTCAAGAGCAAAATAGAAAATGCCATGCATTAGGTGACTACCAAATGGATTTCTAAGAGCTCTTGCCTGCTTATTGGGACAAATCATCCAAGATGATTTGTTAAGTACTTGGAATGATTAAGTACTTTTGCTCTGAATAATGTTGATACTTAAAAGTGTTATGATTTGGACGTTTTTATTGTTTCAAAAGTTGTTTTGAAGAATCTGGTTCTAGTTTGATTGTATCTGAGAATTTTATTCAGAGATGTTAACTGTTTCCTTGATTTTGCTTTATGTACATAAACATGTTTCTGGACTACACCTTGTGGTGCTCATGACTTATTTCTGGCTCTGTGCTTAGGGAGCACTCCTGGTAGTAGTCTGGGAACTATATGGGATACCAGAGATTTGAATCTTAGCCACATGCAAGGCAAGTGGCAATTGCCTTACCCACTATGCAATCTTTCTGCTATCATGCTTGATATATATATGGATGCAATGTAACGAGTTTAATGCAATAGAAAACATTTCTATTAAAATTGTTTGGGGTGGCAGATCTCTGCCCGGGGGAGGCTCAGAGAAAGAAAAGAACAAAACCAAGACAACTCTTTCTGCAAACGCATGGGGTTTATTCAAGCCAATATAGCTATATTGGGACCTTCAACTGTGCCTCAATGGTGGCATAGCCGAAGGCCCCAAACTCCAAAAAGCAGGCTGTATTTATACCCTTTTGGGGGAGAAGGGAAAATCACACATATTGCAGCATCAAAGGGAAATCACACCTATAGATCAAAGGGGATCACAGATAGGTTGCTTCATTTGCTTATCTCAACATTTGTTGACTGTTAACTGTTTCCCTGCAAATGTTTGCATACAGTTCCTAGGGCAGTTTGTTGGCCCATTTGGTGACAGTTTCCTGCCCAGTGGTAGGTTGAGAAGAAAACCTCTTTCAAAGCAGTCAAACAGTTACAAAGGAAAATTTAAACCTTAACCTGCCCTCCTCTTCAAAAATATATTTTGATATATTTTTAGGTGACAAATCACTGTCACTGTCATCCCATTGCTCATCGATTTACTCGAGCGGGCATCAGTCTCCATCGTGAGACTTGTTACTATTTTTGGCATATCGAAAATGCCATGGGTAGCTTCACCTAAATATATTGTCAATTTATATTTTTTAGTTCTTTGGAAAACTTTTGAAATAGTGATGTTAATTATTTACCTCTTTTGGTGAAAACACTCTTAAAGCCACCCCAAATTGGTCCTTATGTCTCAGTTATATTAGTTGATTAAGCAACATCAAATCAGAAGGAAAATAATGATGATCTAGTGTGAGAGATACTAAGGGATAGTACTATGGAAATACTGAAGGTACTGTTATCAGACTCAGTAAAAAATTGATATCTAATCCTCAGATAAGGGAAGTTTAGTAGTTCAGAAAAAAAGACAGAGCATTTTAGGCAAGTGGGAAAGCACTAACTGAGGCAAAGAAAAGCAGATTTTTTTATTAGGTTTCTTATTGATGGATTTATTTATGTTAGTTGTGTTTCATGAGTCTAAGTAACTCATAAAATATGCACTTCCAACATTATCTACTAAGTACTCCCTTCTCTGTCTCTGCTGCCTTTCCCCCAGCATGTGAGGCCAGTTTCCAAGCTGTGGGGCAGACCTCCTGGTTCTTATCTCTACTACTCAGGTGTTAGTGTCCCATTCTGCTCCTTTATAATCCACATATGAGTGCGATCTTTCTATGTCTGTCTGTTTCTTTCTGACTCATTTCACTCAACATGATACTTTCCATGTTGATCCACTTATATGCAAATTTCATGACTTCATCTTTCCTAACAGCTGTATAGTATTCTATTGTGTAGATGTATCAAAGTTTCTTTAACCAGTCATCTGTTTTTGGGCACTCCAGATTTTGGCTATTGTAAACCTAGTAGAGAATGTTGGGAGGACCCACTCAGGTTGAACGCTGCGTACCAAAAGTAGACTATAGACCGAATATAATGGCCACTCAATACCTCTATTGCAAACTACAACATCCAACAGGAGAGAGAACAAAAGGGAATGCCCTGCTGCAGAGGAAGGATGGGGTGGTGGAGGTTGGAATGGGGGTGGTGGGAGGGATACTGGGATCATTGGTGGAGGAGAATGGGCACTGGTAGAGGGGTGTAACTTAAATACAAACATGAAAGTTCATAATTTTGTAACTCTACCCCATGTGATTCACTAATAAATTTTTTAAAAATGAGTAGGGTATATTTCCTACCACCAAAGTCCTCTAATACCCTTAAATACAGGTGGTATTTAGAATAACTGGAAGAGAGAATGCGATGGTTTAAAGTGGGATGACTAGATAACCCTTGGTCCCAGAGAATAGAAAGGAGAAGGAAAGAAATAGAGTGGAGGGGAAGGGGAGAAGAGTCAAATGAGAAGCAATGGGGTTAGGGGGAGTGGGGTAAGGGGGAGTTAGGTACATTGGTGGTGTTAAGGAATGATAGAGCTAAATATCCAAGCCAGAATCAACAGCGCTAAAATCATGAGACTCAAACTTTAGCAATAGACCTTAAGAAAGCACAAGAGAGCAGACAGGGGAGGTGGGAGGTAATGGAAGAGAACTTGGGAACATTGGTGGAGGAAAATTGATTCTGGTGGTGGGATTGGTACTGAAACATTGTATGTCAAAAACTCAACTACGAATAACTTTGCAAATCATGATGCTTTGATAAATTAAGAAAAAAACAATAAAAAATATGCACTTAATTCAACCATTCAGCATATATATTTTTACTCCCATTAAATTGTTTTTTTTTCTTATGTGAAGGTCATATTTGTGGGGTCTAGTGTGTAATCCTTGTAATATTCAGTAAATATAAAATTCAGACCTTGCACTTGAAAGAAAGTGAACCAGTTTTTTTTTTTAAAAAAAATGAGAAATTTTCTTTTTATATATTTTTTGCTCAGTAAATCTCCTCCAGAAATATTGCTTAAATTCTTATAATGAAAAATATGGCCTTCTAGTCAAAGGTTTCCCTTAAAATATTTCATTTGGTAATTTTGCTTAAATTGTTAGTGTTTTAGTAAATACATTTTCAACATAATATATTCTTGAAATTAAAAGTTATATAGCTTAGAGTCAAAGTAATTCCTTTTAACATGAAATATGTTTTATATTTTAACAGAATTATCATACATTTTTCATCCTGCTTTGCCTTAAGGGGTTTGGACTTTTAAAAAATTAATTAATTTATTTATTTTTTAATTAGTGAGTCACAGTGAGGGTACAATTACAGATTTATACATTTTCATGCTTGTGTTTCCCTCATACAATGTTCAAGAGCCCAATCCCTCCACCAGTGTCCATTCTCCACCACCAATGAACCCAGTATCCCTCCCACCCCCCTATTCCATCTTCCCCAACCCACCCCGTCTCTTTGGCAGGGCATTCCAAGTTGTTCTCTCTCTCTCCTTTGGGTGTTGCGGTTTGCAATAGGGGTATTGTGTGGCCATCATATCCAGTCTCTAGTCAACTTTTAGGACGCATCTCCCTTCCTGCGCGGGATCTCCAATCACATTTTACTTGGTGTTTCCTCCTCTATCTGGGATGCCTTTCCCCCAGCATGTGAGGCCAGCTTCCAAATTATGGAGTCAACCTCCTGGTATTATATACTACTATTCTTGGTTATTTTTTATTCCACAAATGAGTGCAATATTTCTGTCTGTCCTTCTATTTCTGACTCATTTCACTTAGCATGATACTTTTCATCTGGATCCACTTATATGCAAAGTTCATGACTTCATCTTTTCTAACAGCTGCATAGTATTCCATTGTATAGATGTACCAAAGTTTCTTTAACCAGTCAGATCTGTTCTGAGACACTGGGGTTTTTTCCAGATTCTGGCTATTGTAAACAGTGCCGCGATGAACATATAAGTGCAGATGTCATTTTGACTATACTTTTTTGTTTCTCTAGAATATATTCCCAGAAGTGGTATTGCTGGATCAAATGGAAGCTCAATTTCTAATTTTTTGAGAAGCATCCATGTTGTTTTCCAAAGGGGCTGGACAAGTCGGCATTCCCAACAGCAGTGTAGAAGGGTCCCTTTCTCCCCACATCCTCTCCAAAGCGGTTGCTTTTGTTCTTTTGGATGTTTGCCATTCTCTGTGGTGTGAGGTGGTATCTCATGGCTGTTTTGATCTGCATCTCCCTGATGAGTAGTGATGCAGAGCATTTTTTCATGTACCTTGTAGCCATTTGTATCTCTTCCTTGGAAAAGTTTCTGTTCATTTCTTCGGCCCATTTTCTGATGGGGTTGGATGTTTTCTTCTTGTAGAATTCAACTAGTGCTTTATATACCCTTGATATCAACCTCTTATCCGATGGGTATTGAGTGAATATCTTTTCTCATTCTGTAGGTTGCCTTTGTATTCTGGTAACTGTGTCTTTTGCGGTGCAGAAGCTACTTAGTTTAATATAGTTCTATTTGTTTATCTCTGTTTCTATTTGATTGCTTTGTTCCGTGTCATCTTTGAAGATACTACCACAAACCTATGGCAAGCATTATCATCAATGGGGAAAAACTAAGGGCCTTTCCTCTAAGATCTGGGACAAGACAAGGATGCCCACTCTCACTGATCCTCTTCAATATAGTACTGGAAGTACTAGTAATAGCCATTAGGCAAGAAAAAGAGATTAAGGGCATTCAGATAGGAAAGGAAGAAATCAAACTCTCACTATTCACAGACAATATGATACTATATCTAGAGAAGCCTAAAACCTCTACTAAGAAACTCTTAGAAACAACTGACTTGTACAGTAAAGTCGCAGGCTATAAAATCAATGCCCAAAATTCCATGGCCTTCCTATATGCAAACAATGAGACAGAGGAAAGGGATATGAAAAAAGCAATCCCGTTCGCAATCGTGCCCCAGAAAATCAAATACCTTAGAATCAGCTGAAGTAAAGGACATCTACAAAGAAAACTATAACACTCTACTTCATAAAATAAAAGAGGACATGAGGAAATGGAAACATATCCTCTGCTCATAGATAGGGAGAATCAACATTGTCAAAATGGCAATACTCCCCAAAGCATTATACAGATTTAGTTTGATCCCTATAAGGATACCCATGGCATTCTTCAAAGAAATGGAACAAGCAATCCTGAAATTGCTTATATGGAATAATAAATGCCCACAGATATCTAAAACAATTCTTGGGTAAAAGATGATGGGAGTCGTCACCCTCCCCAACCTTAAATTTTACTACAAAGCGGTAACAATTAAAACAGCATGGTACTGGAACAAAGGCAGAGCTGCAGACCAATGGAACAGAGCAAAATATCCCTGCACGCAACCCCAAATGTATGATCATCTAATCTTTGATAAGGGGGCAAGAAATGTGAAATGGAGCAAGGAAAGTCTCTTCAACAAATGGTGCTGGCATAACTGAACAACCACATGCAAAAGAATGGGCTTAGACCTCGACCTGACACCATGCACAAAAGTCAGATCAAAATGGATTAAAGACCTCAACATCAGATCACTATCCATAAGGTACATTGAAGACAAGGCTTCAACCCTCCACAACATTTAGCTAAAGGGGTTTGGATTTTTGATATTTTAATCTTTGTAGTCATCTAAAGAAATCCCTATGCTATCTGACGTTAACAGAAAACAATTACAAAAAGCAATATTGATAGAAACTGTTTTCTTCTTAGAAATAAATTAAGCTAATTCAAGTTTAGTTTATCTATTCTCTATATACAGTTACATATTTAGCAGAGTAACTTTTCAAGGACTGGAGCAATAGCACTGTGGGTAGGGCATTTCGCCTTGCACTTGGACAACCCAAGTTAGATTTCTCCGTCCCTCTCAGAGAGCCTGACAAGGTACCAAGAGTATTCTGCCTGCACAGCAGAGCCTGGCAAGCTACTGTGGCGTATTCGATGTGCCAAAAATAGTAATAAGTCTCACAATGGAGACATTACTGGTGCCTACTCGAGCTAATACATGAACAACGAGACAACAGTGCTACAGTGCTAACTTTTCAAGAAGGTGTCTTCCTAGGTGAAGAGATAAGAGTAATAATTAAGAAAAAATTGCAATATCTAAAGTCTATCCTTTAAAATATATTCTATAGAGGTTTTGTAACTCAAAACTTAAATTGTTCAGATAATTTGAAAATAACTGCACTATTTCTTTCCATGAAACACTGAAAAAATTAAGCAATTCTGGGAAATAATGAACAAATTAAAAACTGAATTTAGGGAAATATAGCCCAAATAGGGAAAGGGACAATTTTGATTAGATGAAATTGACAATGTTCTTAAGAAGTGATCAGTGCTTCTGATTCAGCACTTATTATAAATACATAATAAGTAAGCATAAAGGATCTTGGCCTATTGGTTAAAAGATATCACTGTTATATGCAAATGTGTGCAAGAGGATGATAGAGAAGTAGGTAAAGGAGGCAAAAAGGGCCATTCAGGGAAAGAAACAAACTGAGAAACAAAATATCTCAATATTTAATTTATTATATTGCCTTTTGTTTTTAATGTGTATGTTTGATCAATTTTACCTTTTGAACAAATGGTTTTCAACTAGAAAGGATAATGAAAATAATAAAGTTGACTTTTTTTCCATTTTTAAGCCACACATGCTGTGCTCAGGAGTTAATTCTGGTTCTGCATTCAGGGATCCCTCGTGAGATATAGACTTCGGGGACCATGAGTTGCTGAGGGTTGAGCCCCTGTCTGCTACATGCAAGGCAAGTGCCTTACCTGCTAGTACCATCTCTCTGGCCTCAAAAAGTTACTAGAAAGTCTGCTTTTTCTTTTTTCAAGACAATCATGTACTGTGACATATTTATGCTATATTTTCTAAAGTAGAATCCTTATTATAGTATGTGTTGATCATAACTAACAGGAAGACCAGCTGACCAGAACTTTCTGATGATAGCCTAGACTTTATCCAATAATAATAGCTGTTGCTATCTTGAATTTGCATTATGAGTGCTGAGAGTTAAATTATGGCAAAATAAAATTGGCAAGGATTTAATTATTAGATAATAATTCAAATCATACAGGGTCAATTCAAAAGTAGTTTCAGATGCTCAACCAACAGGAGTTAGGGGGAAAGATTTTGTACAGAAGATGGAAACAGATGCTCTTTAAAGCTCATGTTCACCTTGAACATTTTTCTAACTTGATGTTTTTTCCACTCTAGAGAAGTCTATGTTCTCTTCTACACATTCATATCTTTTTCTCTCTCATGTCTAAGTAAATTTTGTTTAATAAAAAACATATTGATTTACTAAACTAATGTAGAAGCAAAGTATGAAAAACATTTTATTGGATAACACTTAGGCAGTTGATGTAATTGGTTGGCTAGTTGGTTGCTCAACATTTTTTCATGTTATAGTTTTAATTGATGTTTTCATGTTATAGTTTTTCATGTTATAGTTTTAATTGATTTTTGTTTAGTCACATGCTACTAAGACACTTGATCCACTTAAGTCTAATGGCATCATTTATTATTTACATATATATTTTTAAATACAGGCTTAGGGAAGAAAAGATATTTCAAGTAGTTGTTTAACAATAGGACTTCACTTTTTTAGTGTTACAATGATTTACAGAATGATTTCACATTGATTCAATTGTAAGAAGCAGGAATAGGGATTTCAACTAAGAAAAATGCAGTGCCATAAAATTCTTACGTAAATGGTTTAGATCAATGAAAAAACATTATAAAAAAAGACAGAAGAATGACTAGAAGTGTTGCTGACTAGTGACGCTGAGTGTGTTTCAGGAAATGCTTTTTACCCTATCTTTGTTTCTTTCTGAGTGGTTAGAGTTTTTATTGATTTGCTATTCTCCTAATTTGTTCTGTGCCACCTAACTGTGCCCTGGGAAGTAGGATTAATGAAACTCGTTTAACAATATTTATTTTTTGAGGGGTGGTTAAGATGATGGGGACAGCGGTGGAAAGGTCACAGTAGTCGTGGGATTGGTGTTGAAATATTGAATGCCTGTAATAAATACTATGAACAACTTTGTAAACCATCATATTTAAATAAAGTGAGAAAATTTTACATTTTAAAATGATGTTAACTCTTTCTCTTGCTTTCTACCAACACATATCAAGAAACTGCTCTATTCCAGGATACTAGGGGACATTAAGGCCATTCCAGTGGTGTTTGGGAGATCATGATTGAACCTGGGATGTCATGCATGCAAGTATCTCTGGCCGCCCACCAAGTGTTTATTGTTTTGTTTGTTTGTTTGCTCAGGTTATACTCAGGATTCTCAGTATACTCAGAAGGGACTTGGGGAACCATATGCAGTGCCAGGAATCAAACCAGAATCTCCACCCAAAGCAGTCATACACAAGATAGGTGCCTTATCTCCTTTACTATATATTTGGCCCATAAATAATGCAATCTGAGAGGACAAATACATTTTTCAGTGCAGATTATTGTACTCAAATCTTTACAAGAGATATGATCTTTACCACTGAGGTATGCTCCAGCAAAGAACAATTTTATCTTCATTTTAAATTTTAGCTTATTTTTAAAAGGTAATTTTTGCATCAAATATCAATGGAATTTTGCATAATCTTCTAGACAACTTATAATGTAGTTATTACACATTAATTTAATATTTTATTTGTGGTGTATCATATAAATATGAAGTTATAAATTTTTAATGGATATTTTATGAATCAAGGCATATGTATTTTAGTTTCATTGAATTACTTTAATTCTATTTAGAAAATCAGAACATATATATTTGAATATATATTCAATTATTTATGTATTACACTGTCTGAATTATTGTAATTGTAATAAATCATGAAATTAAATAGAGTCCTCACAAACTCCTTTTTAGATAATTGATCTTTCACATTGCAGTACCATAGAAATTTAAATTTTATCTTATAATATAAAAATATTAATATTTCCTCTTGTATCATATTACATTTATAATAACTATGGAATTTATTAATTTCCTAATTTTCTGATAGTATTTTATCTGATTTTTTATCCTGAACATACATAGCTCTATCTTCTTCACAATTACTTTAATTTAAAATTTATAATCTTTGTACCAAATTTGCTAACTTTATCCTTAAGTATTTTATTTTCAGGCGCTAATAGAAAAGCTATTTTAAATTTTAAGTAAATATACAGTTGATTTTCATATGTTGAATTTTGTCATTTGAGCTTGAAAATGGCATATTAGTGTCACATGCTTTTTTATACATGCCTTAAGAATTTTCTAGGTAGACAGTTTTTTCGATTGAAGTATTATTTCATTATAACAATATTTAGCTTTCAGGAGTGCATCTTTGAAAACAAAATTATATACCCATAGAGTATCTTAACTTAAGCAACTACCAGCCTTGCTGGACTTTTCCAATCTTTCTGGTAACTTTAAAATGATCTCATAGTTCAGAAGTTTATTAGTAGTTTCATGACCTGTTTCCAAATTTTTTTATATGTCACATATGAGTAAAAGTAGAAGATAAGTCGTGGCTTCTCTCTTGCTTATTTCAACATAATATTATCTGGGTGCAACTATATTGTTGAAAATGACAAAATTTCACCTTTATTGCCGAATAATTCTTCATTATGTTTATAAACCACATATCAATTTTCCATTTTATGACCATAGATTGTTTCAGTTCCTGTTATTCTAAATATGACGATAATAGTAATGCATGTACTTCTTCAAATGGATATTTTAAATTTTTACATAAGTATACATGAGTAGGATAGCATGATCATATGAAATTTCTATTTAATTTTTTTATAAAAGTCTTTATTTTGTGACTTCATGTCATAAATCTGAGGCTATAGTCCATTTAGTATTATCTTTTGTTTATGGTTTTAAGCAATGGCCTAAATTCAAGTTCTTTATTTTTTTGCTTATACTTTCTCCAATACACCACTTATTGAAGAAATTTTCCTTGTTTGATTGAAGACTCTAGGCTCTTTTTTTTTGTAAATTAGTTGTTTTTTACATGTAGAGGTTTGTTTTTTAAGAATCTCAGTTTTGTCTGATTATTCCATGTGTCTGTTTTTATTTTAATATCATATATTAAACTAATATATGTTTTAACTAATGCTGATTTGAAGTACTGACTGCAGTTCTGTCGTCATATCACATTTGGAAGCATATCACTGGATTTCTTGTAAAGGTTTTTAGTTTAATTTTATTATTATAGTTTAAATGGACTGGAGCTATAGCACAGCAGGTAGGGCATTTGCCTTACATGCATCCAACCTGGGTTAGATTTCTCTGTCCCTCTCGGATTGCCTGGCAAGCTACTGAGAGTATCCTGCCCGCACAGCAGAGACTGGCAAGCTTCCCGTGGTGTATTCAATATGCCAAAAACAGTAACAACAAGTCTCACAATGGAGATGTTACTGGTGCCTGCTCGAGGAAATCGATGAACAATGGGACGGCAGTGCTACAGTGCAGTGCATTATAGTTTATATAACATGGTTCCAATAATGTTAATGTGTGCATATATAGCTAAATATATACACATATGTATATTACCTGGGTCCATTTATATTGTTACAAATGGCAGAATTTCATCTTCATTGCTGAATAATACTTTATTATGTTTATAAACCACATATATATAGCCATATTTAGCTAAATAAACATATATACTATGTATTTAGCTAAATATATATACACATTAACATTATATATATGCACATATATTCTTTCTGTTTTGTACCATACCCGGTGATGCTCAGAGGTTGCCCCTGGCTCTGCACTCAGGAGCCACTATGGTAGTGCTCAAGATCATATGAGATATCTCCCTGCCATACTATCTCTCCAGCTTTATAGACTGTTAATTTTTCTAGTTTTTATGTACAAAATTACTACACTTATGCACCTTACTTCCACCACTATTCTAGTTACCTATTCATCTCTCACTGGTAATTTGAGTTTTGTAATCTAAGGAAAGGATTTGTCATCAATCAAGACTGTCTTCCTTTACTCAGTTTCTCTTTATACTGACAGATGTATTCAGTGCTTATTCATGACTCTGTGTTCGGAGATCAATTTTGGTGGTTCTCAGGGACCATGTGTGAAACCAGTGATTACACTAGGATCTGCCATATGCAAAGTAAGTGCCTTATCCCCTGTGGTTTTCCTCCAGTCTTATTTCTTCTTCTTTAAGTCTGCACAAGGATTTTTCCAATTTGCTGGAGCGATAGTGCAGCGGGTAGGGCGTTCGCCTCGCATGCGGCCTACCTGGGTTCTATTCCTCCACCCCTCTCAAAGAGCCCGGCAAGCTACTGAGAGTATTTCGCCCACACGGCAGAGCCTGGCAAGCTACCCATGGTGTATCTGCTATGCCGAAAACAGTAACAACAAGTTTCACAACGGAGATGTTACTGGTGCCCGCTCGAACAACAGTGATACAGCTTATTTTTCAAATAAATATACTAACATATAATATATATCATATACCAATATACCAATTATAATTGAAATTTATAATTTGTATTAGTATTTATAATTTTATTGGTATTTAACTTATATCTGGAACATAAATCAAATGCCAATAAAGTTATAATGATCCCTATTTTTATTTATGATCTTGTTAAATCTGAGTTGTTGAAAGATAGAAATCAACTAAAAGCAAAAAAGCAAAATCCCTGGAACAGTTTCTGGTCACTTGAAAAGATTATGTATTTTATGTGAGACCAGTGTCAGGCTGACATCTCTGGGCCTTCTCCAGAAAAGAAGGCAGAATATCGTTCCTTCCTGTTTAGTCCCAGCATCCTCAGTAGCTGACCTTTGCCACAGTAACCAGCCCACATCATACTTCCTGAAGTGACAGTTCTATTCAGCAAGTTATAAATTGCTCAGAATCCATGTCATTTGAATATGAGCAGAGGAAGTCGCAGTCTTATCCTTCATCATCTTCCAAGGAATCTAACAAAAAGATTTATCCTCCACACAGCAAGAACACTAGAAAATCAGAAAGGAAAACATGTAGAAGTCTACCAAGTTCAATGAGCAAAACAATTACTACTGGAGACACTACATCAACTAGCTCTGTGAATTCTCCAACAGTAACTTAAATGACACGGATGAGAATGTTTAATGATTTCATAAAAACGATGGCACAGGTAGTCAGCCAAATATAGAGTTGAAATGTGAAAACTACTACAATCAAAAATGACAAAAATGAAGAGCATGGTATCACTGTATCACTGTCATCCTGTTCTTGATCGATTTGCTTGAGCGGGCGCCAGTAACATCTCCATTTGTCCCTGTTGCATGTTTATGTAGCCCGTTGGTATACTGGGGGCTCTTTCGGGGTCAGGGGAATGAGGACCATCACTTGTTACTGTTTTTGGCATATCAAGTATGCCACAGGTAGTTTGCCGGGCTCAGCCATGTGGTCGGGATACTCTCAGTAGCTTGCCAGGCTCTCTGAAAAGGATGGAGGAAATACTGTGTTGCTCTCTTCTGGGAGCTTTGTTTTATAGTCTCTTCATGTTGGCCGTTGATGAGATTACATAGCACTGGGGGCAGTTTCTTGGTGTGACTGCCTAGCTACTGGAAAATGGGGGATCTGGATAGAAGAGGCCCAGTCCCAATCCCAGCAGGCTTGGAGATCTCAGCCACAGATCCTGCATAACTGGGTTTGTCTACCGGTTTCTTCATGTGTGAAGAGCATGATAGGTGATACATAAAGCTACATAGCAGCTCTGAATAGCAGAATCATTGCAGGTGAGCAAAAGATCAAGGAGATCCAAGAAAGAGAAAACTGTTAGGAAACAACAGAAGGTAGAAAATAATGTGAAAAAAAAAGCAGCATACCAGAGAACTATGAGATAAGTTCAAGAGAAACTATGTAAGAATTATTTGACTTTCTGTAGTACAGAAATATGAATTTGGTGAAGATACAAGTTAAATAAGTCATATCTAAGAATTTCTCAGAATTGGGCATTACAGGAACTGAGATCCAAGACTCCCGAAGAGTCCCAGTAAAGTCAGGTTCAACTAGTAAAATTCCAAGACACATTATATTCAAGATGACAAAAGCCAAAGAAAAAGAATATTGAAAGCAACAAGATTAAAAAAAAAAGAAACTTGCACACAAGGAAAACCCTTAAGATTTATAGTAGATTTATCAAATGAGACTCTATAAGCCAAAAATGAGGATGATAGTACAAAAATTCAATGAAATGTTCACCTCACCATGAAACTCTATCCACCTAAATTAAGATTCAGATTTGAAGGAATGATACTGAGCTTCATAGACAGGCAACAGCTTTGGGAATTCATATCCTTGAAACCAGTTTTACAAAAGCATAAAAAGAGCTTCTTTAAAAAGACAGTACAGAATTCCCAGCATGTGGCATTGAGTATGGCACTCACTAATAGTGCAGATAGTTCTCTACAACTCAAGAAAGGTATGTTTACTTCTAGCGTCTATGGATTTTTATATTTTCAGTAATGGGTTAACATTCATTATGAATATATACTAGTTTCTTTATCCAATCCTTTGTCATTGGATGTTATTTCTATATATTGGCTATTTTGTTGCTGTTGGTGATGGTTTTTGGGTCAAACCTGGTGCTCAGGATCACTCCTGACTGGGTCAGAGAACCATATAGGATGCCAGCAATTGAGTATGTGTCATCTGTATGCAAGGCAACTGCTTTACTCTTGGTGCCATCACTCCAGTCCCTATCTTGACTGTTATAAATAGCACTGCGGGACCTGAGGACAGAGTAAAGTGGGTTGGACACTTGCCTTGCACACTCCTGGAGGTTCCATCCTGGTTACCTCAAACATTCCCTGGGCCCCAGAGGGTCCCTGAAGTCTTGCTAAAACTGATTCCTGAGCAGAGAGCCAGGAGTAAGTCCTGAGCACTTTTAGGTATGGCCTTACCACAAATGAAAACAGCACTGCCTTGTGTATATGTATGCATATGAGAAATCAGTATATTTCTCTCATATACTTGAATCTGGTCTTTTGATACACAAAAATATTAATGATTAGTTCTGTTTCTATTGTATTTTTATTTTTGTCTCTTGTTATCTTGGCTAGAAATTAAACTGATATAAGTATATTCTTCTTAAAAATTTCCATTGCCTTGAAATTTCCAACCCTTTATGCCTGTTTGTCTTTTTAGTTCAGGCTAGGCTCTTCAAAGCAGCATATGGTTTGAGTTTTGTGAACTGCATCAATTTAACCACTTGGCAGCTTGATTACTTAAGTTCATTTACATTAAGGGTGATGGTTGATATGTAAAAGTTTGCTACTGCAATTATGACCTGAGTGTTTTGGTTTTTTGTGTTTCTTTGTTCAACTGTGTTAGAAAGTGCCTTTCAACAGTTCTTAAAGTGAAGTTGTGTTGGCAAATTCATTCAGATTTTGATGGTTTGTGAACACCTTTATTTCTGTGTCAAATATGAGAGTCATGCAGAAATATTATATTTTTGATGGTATTTTTTTATATTTTGAATACTGTGTTTGTTTTTCATTTAAATTTAAAATGTTCAGTGTTGGAGAAAATACAGTGGGTATTGAGAATACAAGGGTACTTGCCTTTTATGTGGTTGATCTGAGTTCAATCACCAGCACTGTATATAGTTCCCCAAAGCACCACCAGGAGTGATAACTGGTGCAGAGTCAGAATTATGCTATAAGCATTGCTGGATATTACCCCAAATAATAATAATGGCAATAATAAATTTAGAGTTTCCTTGTAGCTCAGATAATGTGGTTGTGATCATTTAACATTTATGGCTTTGATGTACAAAATGACTTCACTTTCACCACCACTAAATGTGCCCCAGTTCCTCCACGTTTTTTGTTTTATACTAGACGTGCTGGGCTGGAGCCATAGCACAGCCAGTAGGGCATTTGCCTTGCACACAGTAGACTGGGGTCCGATTGCTCCATCCCTCTCAGAGAACCCAGCAAGCTACTGAGAGTATCCCACCCACAGGGCAGAGCCTGGCAATCTACCCATGGTGTATTTGATATGCCAAAAACAGTAACAACAAGTCTCAAAATGGAAATGCTACTGGTGCCCGCTCAATCAAATCAATGAACAAGGTGATGACAGTGCTACAGTGCAGTGCTACTTGAGGTACTGAAACTCTATTCCTACCATGAGGGGGCCAAGATTCCCTTATGTTTATCCCTAGCTAGCGTCTTGCCATCCCCTTAACCTCCTGACAGCTCTGTTGATAGTATCTCAGTGTTGTTTGAGCTTTTGAATAGTCTGGATATATCCTTCCTCTCATGCTGCAATTTGTATTAAACTGCATTCAAGCATGAGTCAATAGCAGCAACACATACTTCGATTTCCATCTTCCTCTCAGTAGCATTCACAATTTATTTGTTGTTTTATCTTGTTTTCCTTTGTGGCATTCTTTGTAGAATCTAGACATTTGTTTCAGACAAGTTTATTTTTTGTAGTTGTTACTTGACAATATTACTTTTGGCCTGAACAAACTCTTTATTTCCAAGCTGTGTATCTTTTAATTTAATTTTATTTTTTTTAACTAAGACATAAAAAAAACATTAGAGATTCAAAATTCTTTATAGATAAAAAAATTCCCTATAATTAGCAACTAAGTTTAATTGCTGAGTATGACTTATGTTTTTATAATTTCTCTTTTTTGCAACCATTAAGATTTTTTTAATGTCTGGGCAGGAGCAATAGTAAAGCGGTTGGGGTATGTTTGCCTTGTATGCAGCTTATCTGGGCTCAATCCCTGGCATCCCAAATGGTCCCTTGAGTTCTCCATGAACGATTCTTGAGTGCAGAGCCACAGTTAACCCCTGAGCATCACTGTATGTGACCCAATCCCCTCCCCCATGAAGTATTTAAGTCTGTGAACATTGTTAATTACTTGAATTATAATATCTAAGTTTGCATTCCTAGCATAAATCCCCACTTGTTCATGTTATGTATATTGCTATTTTGCTCACTTAATTTTGCTAAAATTACATGTTACATACTTAATGCCTCATGTTTACAAAGAGTATTGACAATAGTTGAAGTGATATTATAAAAGTTTTGTTAGTTTTATGAATTAAATATAAATTATTCTATAATAAGTTTGTAGACTTGGTATTAAGTTGTAGAATTAAAGAACCTGACAAAAGTTATTGGAATAGGCTTCATATAAATCATTATATATAGTTAATGCTGAATCTTTGGAATATAAAGTAACAGAATAGGAGACTAACACCCAAGAATAGTAGATATAAGGACCAGGAAGGTTTGCCCCACGGCTTAGAAGCTGGCTTCACATGCTAGGGGGAAAGGTAGCTCAGATAGAGAAGGGAACACCAAGGAAAGGGCGTTGGGAGATGCGTGCTGAAAGTAGAATATAGACTGAACATGATGGCCACTCAATGCCTCTATTGCAAACCACAACACCCAAAATGAGAGAGATAACAAAAGGGAATGCCCTGCCAAAGAGGTGGGTTGGGGACAGTGGGAGGGATACTGGGATCATTGGTGGTGGAGAATGGGCACTTGATCATTGTACGAAACGCAAACACGAAAGTTTGTAATTATGTAACTGTACCTCACGGTGATTCACTAATTAAAAAGTAATAATAAAATTAAAAATTAAAACAGATAAAAGTTGGGGCTGGAGCAATAGCACAGTGGGTAGGGCATTTGCCTTGCACGCGGCCAACCCAGGTTTGATTCCCAGCATCCCATATGGTCCCTTGAGCACTGCCAAAAGTAACCCCATGTGCATTGCTGGGTGTGATCCAAAAAAAGCAAAAAAAAAAATGTTAATGATGAACATAGATTTTTTAAAATAAAAGTTAAGAGCTCACTTCAAGTGGCTAGAGAGAGAGAACTATGGGTACAGTGCTTGGTCTGCATGCAGCCAACCTGGGTTCTATTCCTGTGAGTCCTGCCAGCAGTGAGTCCTGAGTTCTGCCAGGTGTGGCCCAAAAACAAACCAAAATGGCTTACTTCAAGGAACAAAAAAAAAAACAACAACAAAAAAACACTTCTTCTGTCACTTCACCCAAGTTGATCCATGTAACCGGGTCCCTGTATTGAACAGATTGAGTTAGAATCACCAGGTGTAGCCTTGGATAATGAACACTGCATAGGGGCACTGCATGGGCAGTACCTTGTCAAAAAATATCACATGCCTTTATTTCCTCCTCTAATCAGCTGTCATTTCTGAAAATATGTCTATTGATTTTTTTTCTGCTAGATATCAGACTTCACCTCCTTGAAAATCTGGTTTTACTGAATGCTGAATATTATGAATTTCACTGCACTAGATGTCACATTGGACAAAAGTTATGTGGAATTAGCTTTATATAAATCAAATAGCTCTTTAATTTTGTCATGATTTTCTCAGACCAGACTTTAATATAGGCCTGATTTAGTCATGACATTGAGTAAGCTTACTTCTGAGAAACTTTTCGGATGTTCTGTATCTTCCAATATCCTTTCTTTTTGTATGTGGGAAAGACTACACTTTATAGCTATTTAAAATATCTATGAATAAGTTGGTTATTTTCATGGGGCTGTTTCCCTGATTTGGGTTGTGTTATTTTGATTTTGTGCCCAGATAAGCACTCAGCCAAACACTAATGGGAATCTTGCAAAGATCTCTAGATCTTTCTCTGTTTACAGTTGTGTTCTTTCAAAGTGTGATCTGTATTAAACTTAATGAGAACTCAAGTTTCTACCTCTGCCTGTGCTCTATCCTTAAAAATGGGTTAAATGGAAGCATGCTTGTGAATTTTTACTATCCTTGATGGGTATTTTCCTGACACTCATTTTTTAATGAATGGCTAATTTGGTTTTATATGTAGGGTATGTTTGTTTGTTTGTTTGTTTGGTTTTTTTTTTGCTTTTTGGGTCACACCTAGCGTTGCTCAGGGGTTATTCCTGGCTTTTGCACTCAGGAATTACTCCTGGCGGTGCTTGGCGGACCATATGGGATGCCGGGGATCGAACCCAGGTCAGCCGAGTGCAAGGCAAACGCCCTACCCGCTGTGCTATTGCTCCGGCCCCATAGGGTATGTTTTTAAGTCATTTAAAATGTGAAGAAACATTAAGTTATTTATTTCATTTTGTGTGGAAACAGCAATACCTGAAGGTAACTTATTGGCATATTTTTACTTGTTCCCCTTGCCTAATATCTCAAAATCTGCTGAACTAAGTGAAGAATATGAGTGCTATTTACATTGGTCTAAAGACAGTTTGAAAAAAATGTACATTTTTGGAAAAATTAACTTTATCATAAATTTGAAATTAAGCCATTTATCTTACAGTATATCAACAGTTGTGCTAATTGAAATGAAATGTGAATATATATTTTTTGAGTTGCAAAAGGTACTGTTTCAATGCATTTCAAAAGTTCTATTCAAAATAATTAGGAAAAATAACTAGAAATTTCTAGACATTAGTTGTGAGCCAATATGTAACTTCTCAGGTTTTTTTTTGTTTTGTTTTTAGGCCACACCTGACAATGCTTAGAGTTTACTTTTGGCTCCTGTACTCAGGGATCACTCCTGGTTACTTTGGGGGACTATATGTGATGCCAAGGATGAAATTAAGGTCGGCCAGTTCTAAGAAATCACCCAACTCACTATACCATCTCCCTGGTCCATTAAATTGTCAACTTTTAAAATAGTTTATTGCAGTTCAGAAAGATGGTTACAATAGTATTAAACATGATATCAAAATACAAAGTTACTGCACCCCACCACCAAAAAAATGGTCAAACCTTTCACCAGTGCTTCTGTGTCACCTGTTGTTGACAAATCTCTCCCCTATGCTTGAAAATTGGTTTTGTAATTCAAAGTCAAGGGTATGTTATTGTTCAACACTGTCTGTTCTTTTCTTTTTTCTCTATTCCACAAATAAGATCCTCTGATCTTTGTTCTTTTCCCTGATTTCCACTTAGCATATATTAGTTTTATTCACGTGGCAATAAATGGCATGATTTCATCTTTTCTCAAATACTGCATTGCGTTCCATTTTGTAATATGTAACATTTTAAATAAAACATTAGGGGATCTGGTTATGAATAGATATTGCGCTTTTCTAAGTGACATGGATTGTACTTCTTTGGCTGATATTTACACCACATGCGAGGATGATTTCATATGGTTTGTTTAGAAGGGTCTCAGCTGGAGATGCTAGTCTCGTCCATATGAGTTTTTCATTATCCTAATTGACTAGTGTAAGTTTATTCACACAGATCACCATCAAGAGATGAGAATAACATGTAGATACTGTCTAGGCCTTTTCTTATGTGCATTATTCTAATATTCCATTAACTCAAAGATTCAGCACAAATAATAGGGATACATTATATCTCTTGGGTTAAGCTTCACATATTTGATCTCACATTTACAGTCTACCATATGCATCACTGTGGCAGATAGTATATTTTTAGAGGAGTTACTTGTGCTTTCTTCTTAGTATACCTAAATGATGTCAAAACCTCATATTCTCAATAACAGTACCCATCAAATCAGTGGAACAATGCAATGCATTATAGATTCTGTAGTTCACTAGTTTATGCATATACTGCTAAACTTTAGCTTTCTGACTTAAACTGATTTTTTTTGGTAAAGAAGGTGGGGACACCTGGCAAGTCTTAGAGCTTAATCCTGACTCTGCACTCAGGGATCACTTTTAGTGCTTCTCAGGGGACCATATGAGATGCTGTGGATCAAATTAGGATCTCTGCATGCAAATCAACCATTGTACTATCACTCTGGCCCCTAGTTAAGGTTTTTAATGTTGATTTCACCACTAATAATCATAAAACCTTTTCATATGCCTCTCTGTCTCCTATGGGAAGATGTGTCTACATAGCACCTCTATCCACTTTTTTTACTGTTTATATTTGGTTTCTGTGGGTTCATTATGTTGGATATTAATTCTTTCTGTTTTATTTGCAAATATAAAGTATTCACATCCTATTAATGAAAATGTATTCATGATGGTTCTGGTCTATTTTTTCAGTTTGTAGATAAAAATAAGAGAGTCTGACTATATAATAGACATCCATTCAGCAGTGCATATAGTGGCAAGGAAGGTCAGGTTAAACACTGAAAGTATAAAACAATATTAGTATTTTTGTAAGCTATGCTATTATAGTAAGAATCAATAAAAATGCATAATTTTCCAGGGAGATAGCTCAAGTCTTAGATATATGCCTGGCATGAGCAAGGCCTTGAGTTTGATCCTTGGCACTTTAGTCTCCATTCTCAGTCCAAGAACCATATATGGTTATGGTGTTATAGATTTAACCTTGAATGGCACCTATAAAAATATGGGGCAGGAGATATTTATAGGCATCTATCTTACTCCAGTTCAATCCCTGGCACTGCATTTGGTACACCAGGAGGGATTCCTGAGCACCACTGGATGTAGCCCAACAGTCCTCACATCCACCACAAATATCTTTATTTCAAACAAAAGAAAAATGCTTGACCAGGGAGTATATCAAAAATTCATAAAATACTTTATATACCTTCTCCAGATGGAGCCCCAGTGATACTGAGCTTCTACTAACACAGCTCTGGATGTGGGACTGGGACATCTCCAATCTGCTGGGGGGCAATGGAGTGGGGCGGCACCAGCCCTGTCTTCAAATTGCCCTGGCCACCGGAAGTCACACCCTCAACCCGCCATCGGCACCATCTTGCCACATTCAACAGAGAAGAATCTGGGCATTCCGGTAAGCACCGCAGGCCGAGAGAAAGCTCTGGACCCCAGACCAGGCCAGCAACACAAGGGAGCCAGACGGAGGAGGTACAGCCAGCACGCTTCTTCAGATGGAGCTCCGGCAACACTAAGCTTCCACTAACACGGCTCCGGAATGTGGGACTGGGACATCTCCAAACCGTGCAGCCACTTATGTGTCTGTGCAACCTTTCCTGAAAAATGAAAACATACAATCTATTGATGCCATCCAACATGTTTGACTGTTGGAGGAAAACCTCCAAATAATGTTAGTGAGACTCCTGTTGAAAAGTGAATGTAATCCAAGTAAGGAAAGAGTAAAGTGAAAATTGTCTGCCACACAGGCAGGGGGGGAGTGGGAGGGGGAGTATGCGAGGGATTTTGGTGATGGATCAAATATGGAAACTTTGTGACTGTATCTCACAGCGATGCAATAGAAAAGAATAAAAAAGAGATAAAGGGAAAATAAAAAAAAATACTTTATAGAGAAGTTGCAAGTTCTCATCTTAATTGAAGAATGAAGATTTACTTCCTGAGAAGACTTATAAAATGAGTCTTCCTGTTAGACCCAGGGACTTACGCCAGTAAGAGCAAACAGTGGAGAGATGTATATACTGAAAAGACCTTAGGATATTGACTAAGTATGGATTTGAGCCACAATGTCAGTTACTATATTTTTCTTTTAGAAGGATTAAGTTGATAATGATTTTTAGATTAGATTTGTAGTGATTATTAGAGGACATTTAGAAAACTCAATATATTCAACTTTTGTATGATAGTACTAGCTGGCGAATAAGGTAGGAAACAACTTGGGTGGTAGATGGTAGTAAGATATTAAAAAATAGGGGTGAGGCCCATTGAATGGAAACATCAGGGGATCTATAATCAAATTCCCTCTAAATTAAAATCTTGACCTGAGTTCATTATATCTCATTAACTATTTGGTTGGTGGAGCCAATGCTGGTCCTCTGAGACTAAAACACTGAAGTGAAAGGGACTATCTTGACCTCCACAATGGTGCCTTTGAAGGAAAAGCTGCTCTTTTGGTAATTCAATAGTCAGAGAAAATTGGCAATTAGTGAAAGTGTCCCAAGACTATCGATACAGTCATTTTCTACTCAGTTCGCTGACTCTGTTGCTGTTATCTTTGTTCAAGTTGTACTTTTGGGAGTGCTCTGGCAAGCACAAGCTTCTGGAATTCATTGCAATCCAAGTGGGCACACAGATGCTTGCCTGGTCCCAGGGACACAGGAGAAATAGAAGACAGAGTCTGGCTTTCCGCTACAAGCTGCAACAAAAATTAGCTCCTACAGTAAACCAGAAGGAAGCTATTTCTACAGAGGTTGGATTGCGATTAATGGGGAAATATGTAGCTTCGAATGCTGCTTTTTCAGATCTTATATATTCTTGTAAAAGTATATAAAATAGCAGACATACTTCAAACATGAGATCATACTTGCTTCTTTTAAAAAAATTATTTAGCATGGTAGTTACAAAGTTGTTTATAGTTGAGTTTTAGACATACAATGTTCCATCACTGACTTCACTACCAGTGTCAATTTTCCTCTGCTAGTGTTCCCAGGTTCTCTATCCTAATCTCATATTTGATTATTGATATGACAAAATAATGTGGAAGTTTTTCAAATATTTTGGCTGTATCATATATTTTAATCATTTAATCATTGTATCATTTATTTACTGTTTCAAAAAAGAAACTTACTATGTGTTATTTTTTTGTTAGAATATACATATTAAACTCAATTCCAAAATTTCAGTAAGGTATGGTTAAATCCCATCTATTTTAAAATTTCTTTTTTTGTCTTTTCCATGCTTTCCTCCTAAGATAGATATCTTGATATTTTAAAGAAGACCCCTGAGTGCAGTAAAGTGAAAATTCACAGCTTTCTTAAAATCCCTTATAAAACAGTGGTTTTATTTTATTTATTTCCTTTCTCTTTCTTTTTTAATTGAATCACCGTGAAATACAGAGTTACAAAGCTGGCATGGTTGGGTTTCAGTTATACAGTATTCCAACACCCAACCCTCCAGCAATGTACACTTCCAACCATCAATGTCCCCATTTCCCTCCCGGTACCCAGCCTGTCTCTATGGCAGGCACTTTCCTCCTATCCCTCTCCCTTCCTCCTTTTGGGCATTATAGTTTGTAATACAGGAACTGAGAGGTTATCAAATTTATTTCTTTACCTATTTTGGATACCACAGCAGGTAGGGCGCTTGCCTTGCATGAGTCCTACCTGGATTCGATTCCTTCATCCCTCTAGGGGATCAAGGCAAGCTACAGAGAGTATCCCGCCACATGGCAGAGCCTGGCAAGTTCTCCATGGTGTATTCAATATGCCAAAAACAGTAACAAGTTGCACAATGGAGATATTACTGGTGCCTGCTTGAGCAAAATCATTAAACAACGGGACAACAGTGCTACCTATTTTCAACACACAATTCTTATCCAGTGTGATCATTTCCAATTATCTTTGTCTTCTCCCCCAGTACTTCACGCAGGCTTTCATTTGTGGAACAGTCCTCCTGACACTTATTTCTGCTGTCCATGGGTATTAGTCTCATATTAGGTTTTTTTTTTAACATCCCACAAATGAATCAAATCATTCTGTATCTCTCTCCTTCTGACTCATTTTGCTCAGTCTGGTACTTACCACGTCCATCCAATTGTAAGCAAATTTCATGACTTCATTTTCCCTAACAGTTACATAGAATTCCATTGTGTAGACGTACCATAGTTTCTTTAACCAGTCATCTAAACAGTGGCTTTGAATTCAAGCTCTACTCCTTACTTTACAAAAAAGGAAACTTTAATTCTCCAGACTTTGTATGCAGGCTGACTTGTCAATATCTGTGACAAGTACATGGCAGAAGTGACATCTTGATATTATCAAGGTCAGGTTTTAAAATGTTCCAGATCTATCTAGGCCTCTGGAAATGCTCTGAAAATCCTGAGAGGTTATTGAAGCAATTGAATATTCCTAGGAGTACAAATAAAAAAGCCTCATTTTTCTAGTGGAAAATGACAGCTTAATCCTCCCTCACTGCAGCCATCTTCACCAAGATGTCAGGTACCTGTGTGAAGGCATCTTGGATACTCAGGTCAGTATAGCACACAGGTGAAAGTCATCTGAAATGATTTCAGTTCATATAAAACTATCATCCTACCAGTGATCTGGATAGATTCCTAACCCACAAAATCATGAGACTTAGTACAATGGGGATTTGAAACCACTGAAGTTTGGGATCTTTGTTACATGGCAATATATAACTCAGTAAGTATGCCAATGGCTAAGAATTTGCTATGCTAATATGTAGATGCACAAAGTAATATTACTGATCAAGACTTTTTTATTTCTTTATAGTCCATTTCTTTCAGGAGTCAAGTATTTTCAGATTTTTTTACTGTAGTGTGAGATGTCATATTTTTACTAGAGTCTCTTACCATTGAACTTCTATTTTGATTTAGGAATAAAAGTCATTAATGCCCAAGAAGAAAACTTTAGGCATTTACTTAAAATACTACTTGAATTTAGGGTTTCTGGCAGAGTTTAAGACCATAATATGTACATTTGGATTATCTAAACTGTAAACCTCATTAGTACCTAATTCTGAATAACTGAAATAATAAACCCAGGAATATGTTGCCTATTTCTATGGTTCAAACTAGAGTCTGTTTTCGAAAATGACTCATAATACAGATTGAGAGGGTTGTACTGTTTCTATGATACTTAATCTCTGACTGATATGTTTCGAAACTAAAAACAACAACAACAACAAAAAAGATACAACTTACACTAAAAATGGGGCTATCATTGAACCTCAAAGATTTCTTTTGATCCAAGGGGTAGTGTATTTAGTGTAAGATCAAATTAAAGTCACTTTTTCATGGTATGTCTACTAGTATGGCAAGAGAAAAAAAGAACTATTATTCTGATAGGGTAAAAATAATGGTCACCCAAATGCTGAATTTTGAAACAGGAATAAAATATGTTAAGCTGTCTTTGGCAAGGAATAGATAGGTGACAGTCACTGATCATGTTTATATATAGCCTGCAACTGATTTACTGAGCAGAAAACTTCTGGTAGCATAGCTAATGTCAACTATGAAGGAAAATTCCAAGATGTTAATGTCTTTTAGAGTTTTCTATAAATATGAAAGGGATTTTTGTTCAGAGTTATGTCAGGGATAGTTTGGTATGTTCTCTGAAACTTAATTTTCTGGTAATTACAGATGTATTCAGTCTTTGAACAGCATCATCTAAATGTCTCAAAGAACTGTGGAATCCACAATCTTGCATTAAAATTCCATTGGCTTTTAAGGGGAAAAATAAGGAAACTGAAGGGGGGAAAAAAGGTCACAGATGCAGAAAGAAGTTGAAATGTTCTCATGAACTATTGACCTTATTGTGCTATATAGGAGATTCATTCTCTTTTGAGAGCAAAATCTTCCATGACTTTCTCTGAGAAACAATTCATTACAAAAAGCTGCAGGGAGAACATATATGCTTGTGTGAGTATATGTGATAGGTAAAAGGAAGAACAAAGAAGCTGAGAGAGGTAGTTGATTCTTTTACAATACCTCAAGGGCATTATATTCATTTTTTAATATACTTATCAAAGCAGATACTGTTATCTGTTTTCCTGATGAGAAAATAGATACAGCGGGTTCAGAAACTATAAAAGTCATAATGCTTATACACCAGAGAGGCAAGATTCAAATTTGGGAGTTTTCTAGTTTCTAAGCTCTTGTTCCTTAAACTCCAGTACACAACTTCTTTTGAATTAAAGTAAATCAGCTCCCACATGACAGATATTTTCAGCTACATGGCACCATTTCTCTGACGAAAATACTTTTAGCTGAACGGTATTTCTTCATAAGTTAATAGGCACTATCCATATTCAGAGGAAGTATATGGAAAATTAAACTGGGAGAAGGGCAAGGTTGTTTTTTTTTCCTTTTATTGTAATATATGCATCTGTCTAATGAAAAAACATTGCAACAAGAAAATGAAAAACAAATAAGTGGAGCTATTAGGGAGAGTCTGGGTGAAAAGGAAAAATAGGCTGCCTGTTTTTCTCTTCAATTGAATTGTAAATTCCACAAAAATCTCCTTATCTTCTCTCAATGCTAGAGAACTGAATTCCGTCAGCAAGCAAGCTATTTGTTGTCATTTAGAAAAAGACATTAACCACATTACAGGACAAGAAGGACCTTGGAAAAGCTGGCTAGTCACTTGAGTTTCTCATTGCAGCACTTCTCCAGTTACTGCCTTAAATATGAACTGGTACAAGGTTGGGCCTGGGATATAATATGGAGTTGTGCACATGACTGTCCCTGACAATGCATGACTCTGGATTCACTGATGGGATTACCCGTGAGCACAGAGCCAGGAGTGGTCCTCAGCACCATCAGATATGGATTGCCCTGACACCACCTACCTAAAAAAAAAGCAATACAATTACACATGTTGTACCTATGTAATATCACATGATGTTTTATCAAAAATATATTTTTTTGCTTTTTGGGTCACATCCGGCCATGCACAGGACTTACTCCTGGCTCTGCACTCAGGAATTACCCCCGGAAGTGCTCAGGGGACCATATGGGATGCTGGGAATTGAACCCAGGTCAGGTGCGTGCAAGACAAACGCCCTACCCGCTGTGCTATTTCTCCAGCCCCTATCAAAACTAATTTGTACCCTTCTAAATAGTTTCCTTTGCTCAATCCTTAAAAGCATTTTGCTTTTATTTTGTGTCACAGTGATGCTTAAGGCTTGCTGTTGGTTGGTCTTGGCAGACCATATGTGGTACCAGGGATCAAAGTAGGATTCGCCATTTGTGAAGCAAGTACCTTCATGTTCATTTTTACTTAATATTACAATTCAGATTGCTGCAAATAATGTTTGTGGCATCTCTATAAAATTACTGCACTTCACTACCCATAAATCTCCAGTGTTTTTCCTATGTCACCTCCAGTGCGATTTTTTTCCCACCCTTCTGCCCATTATTTGTAAGTTTTGTAACTAAAGCCCAAGAGTATGTCATTGTTCAACATTTGTTCCCTTGTTTTTTCTTTATATATTCTCAAGATAAATGAGATTATCTGGCAATTGCTCTTAACATGTCCTCCAGTTATATCCACATATCTATGAAATTTATGATTTCATCATTTCTTATAGCTGTGTAATACTCAATAATATATATGTATACATTGTATATATCTGCATATATAATACACATATGTACATAGATTTACCATAATATCTTTATCCATTAATCTATAATTGGACATGTGGGTCTTCATCTTGATAGTTGTCCTGAGAACTGCAGTGAATGCAGGAAAGTACATATATTTTAAAATTAATATTTTTGAGATTTGGGGGTAAATGACAGGAAGTAGAGTCACTAAGTTATATGGAACATCTCATTTTTTTGAGATGTCTCCTTACTGCCTTTGTTAAAGACTGAACCAGAAAACATCCCCACCAACAGTGAATGAGCATTCCTTCTTCACCAGATCCTGCACTTACTACTTCAACTCAGGTTTTTCTTTTCTTTTGATTTAGTGTTTGTTATGCTATTCTAACTGATGTGAAATAAAGTCTTGTTTTGATTTTATTTTACCTAATAAGTGATCATGAACTCTTTTTCACATGCCTACCAGCCATCAGTCTGTCTATTTTGGGGAAATACCTATAAAACTCCTCTCCCCATGATCTGATCTGTTCCTTGCCACACAGATTTACCTACCTAACATATCACTTGACTTCATTTGAGTGCTCAAGCTCAAATAGATGTAAGGTCTGCTAGCAAGATAAGATAGAATATGCACAAAAATGTGTAAAAATTACACATGAACACACAAGGACTGATAGGAATGTGTTGTTGTTGACCTTTATGAGTTTTATGTATCTTGGCTATTAGCCCTTTCTGATGTATTTATGTTTGATGAGAAAATATTTTCTCCCCTTCAGTAGGTTTTTTTTAAAAAATAGCCTGTTTCTTTCCCCATTCTTTTCTCAGTCTTTTAAGCAATTATATTGTCTGTTCTCACTCCTGTAACTAGCCCCAAATGCCTTTGATGTCATCATTACACAATAAATGACTCACCTAATCAATTCAAAATGCATGTTTGCTCTCTGTTTCTGTGGCTCAGTAGTCCAGGTCCAGCTATCTGGCCGTCCTCTCCATGGTTTCTCAAGGTTTCAATCTGCTGTACTGTCCATGTCTTAAAGACTCAGCTGGGAGAAAATACTTCCTAACTCCCATACTTATTGGAAGAAATCATCAACTTAAGCTTTGGACTTAGGGCTCTAGTTATTCAGCTATTTGCATTCTTTCTCTGGAGGCTGATTTGTTTCCTTTCAACATATCTCTTTTTGTTTATTTTTTTATTTTTTAATGAATCACTGTGAGATACAGTTACAGTCTTACAAACTTTCATGCTTACATTTCAATATTCCCAGTATCCCTCCCACCCCCCACCTCTGTGGCAGACTGATCCCCTTTTACTCTCTCTCCTTTAGGGTATTGTGGTCTGCAATGTAGCTATTAAGTGGCCATCATGTTTGGTCTATAATCTTTCAGTACACATCTCCCATCCCGACAGGGTCCTCCAAGCATCCTTTATTTGATGGTCCCTTCTCTATCTGAGCTGCATTATACCCCAGCATGTGAGGCTGGCTTCCAAGCTATGGAACAATCCTCCTGGTCCTTATCTCTACTATCCTTGGGTGTTAGTCTCCCATTTTGTTACTTTATATTACACTGATGAGTGCAGTCTTTCTATGCCTGCCCCTCTCTTTATGACTCATTTCACTTAGAATGTTACTCCCATGTTAATCCACTTATACGCAAATTTCATGACTTCATCTTTTCTAACAGCTGCATAGTATTCCATTGTATAGCTGTACCAAAGTTTCTTTAACCAATCATCTGTTCTCGGGCACTCAGGTTTTTTCCAGATTCTGGCTCTTATAAACAGTGCTACAATGAACATTTGAGTGCAGATGTCATTTCGACTATACCTTTTTGTCTCTCTGGGATATATTCCCAGGAGTGGTATTGCTGGGTCAAATGGGAGCTCAATTTCTAATTTTTTTTTGATAAGCATCCATACTGCTTTCCAAAATGACTGAACCAGTTGGCATTCTCATCAGCAGTGAAGGAGAGTTCCTTTCTCCCCACATCCTCACCAGCACTGGTTGCTTGTGTGCTTTTGGATGTGTGCCAGTCTCTGTGGTATGAGATGATATCTAATTGTTTTGTTCTTGACTTCATTTGAGTGCTCAAGCTGAACAGTCATAAAATCAGCTAGCAAGATAAAATAGGGTGTGCTACACAAAATGCATTTAAAAAGTACATATGAATACTCAAGTGTGTGTGTGTGTGTGTGTGTGTGTGTGTGTGTGAGACACTTACCATCAGTGTCAAGGTTAGAAAAAGCACTAAGGCAATTCAGAACTCTGTCTGTAGCACTGTCTGCCCATTGTTCATTGATTTGCTTGAGTGGGTACCAGTAACGTCTCCATTGTGAGACTTCTTATTACTGTTTTTGGCATATTAGATATACCACAGGTAGCTTGCCAGGCTCTGCCCTGCGGGCGGGATACTGAGTAGCTTCCTGGGCTTTCTGAGAGGGAGGGAGGAATCGGACCCAGGTAGTGCAAGGCAAGTGCTCTACCCACTGTGCTATTATTCAGAGAAGGGTTAAAATTAAATTATACTGGGACTTCAAATAGACCTAGGAAAATAAAAGAAATGCTATGTAGGTAGAAAAAAAAGGTATAAACTTTATTGGAGAAAATGCTGGAAACAAAGTTTATTAAAATTGTATGTTCTAAGGAAAAATATCACTAGCCTATTGTCAGCAAATAAAGTGTGTGTGTGGGGTAACTGATTATATTAACATAGAGTTTTTTACAATACATTAAATTATCCTTTTAAATTCTCACAACAAACTTCTGACATAAGCATTAGTTATATTCCTGATTTTTAAATGAGAACATCTGTGACTGAAAGATTTGGAATGTTCCTGCAGATAATAATTGTTCAATCCAAATATTATTACTGTATAACTTATGGTGCAAAGTAGTTTAGTTTATGTAGTTATGTCAATGCTGAATTGCAGTTTTTTCCCCTCTGTGTTAGTTTTAATAGGACCATGGGGAAGTTACCAAATCTGTAGACTTTTACAATCTCATTCTAAGGGCAAGGAAGTTAAAGATGATATTATAGCCTTTCTACGTGTAAAATTTGCTTATTTTCATTTTAATGATTGTGGCCTACACAAATAAGCGTTTTGATAGAAGTGGGAATTGTTCCAAGGAATCATTGTCATCCTGTTGTACATCAATTTACTCCAGTGGGCACCAGTAACGTCTCCATTTGTCCCAGTTCTGAGATTTTAGCAGCCTCTTCTTACTCGTCTTTCCCAACATTGGAGGCTTCTTTCAGGGTCAGGGGAATGAGACCTGTTTTTATTATTGTTTTTGGCATATTGAATATGCCATGGGGAGCTTGCCACGCTCTGCCGTGTGGGTGGGATACTCTCCATATATACATATACATATACATATGTATGTGTATACATATATATATATATCCCCCTCTGATTTTATGGAAAATGGGTAGGGAGTGTCTTATGATGTATTACATGGCACTCTCTATTTTCTATAAGAAATTATTATACCAGGAAGTTCTATATAGAGTGGATTAGAGAAAAAATATCTAGTTGAAGGTCATTCCTTTACGCAAGTCTTCATAGACTCTCACATGAGTTTAGAGATTTTCATGAAGGCAGTGGTGATACAAAAGAAATCTTGTTACTCTGGCAGCTAAATTAGGACTTAACTCCTGGATCACTTACTATGATTGAGAGAAAGTTAATTTTTACAAATTCATAGAATACAATAAAACATGACATTGGTACTACTAAATTTTAGTAGTATGCAGTATACCTATAGCAGCAACATAATAGAGTAAAATGTCCTTATGCTCAAACACTGCTCAGCAACTCAGACCAAGGAAGCTGACATTAGTTATCCAGACTAGCATTGTCTGTGGTCCAAATGCAAGGCCTCATAGACAGGACCAAGGACAAACTCTTTGAAGGCTTTCAACCTAGTTTTCACTTCATTATGCATTTACCACACTGTAACATCTTGCTTACTCTGAGAACCTAAGCAGTACAGTCTTCTAGATGCCCATGATGAACAGAGTAGGAATTTGTGATCATTAGTGATATTTTTTTTTTGTGAAAGAAGACAGAAAATGGTATCTTAGCCTATTATTTCTAGCACATTAGGTACGTGTCCTTGATAACAGATTTCTTTCACTTGAATTCTACATGACAAAACTGAGTGTCATAGGGATTGAAAATAAAGAAGACAAAGTTAAAAATATAGCATCCACAAGCATTTAAAGTTTTCATTTTCTCCTTCTCATGTCTTTCTCTCATGCATGCCCACATAACACACATACGCTATAACTTAATCAAAGAGCAGAGATATAAGCAAGCACTAAATAAACCTTGCTTCTCACATTTCCATCAGTAACACTGGGCGACTAATAAGATTTATGGCAGTAATATATCCAACTACACTTCATATGTGTGTTCCTTTGGTTATCATTCTTTTCTATTTGGTAGAATTAGGAAATCAAAATTTTGGTATAATTTTGTTAAAATTCATTTTTCACATCCAGTTTCTCAGATAAGCAACAGTTGACATACTAGGTGGGATAGTCTATGGTATAGGAATATTTTGTGCAATTTAGGAATTTATCACTATTGATTCTTTATGAGCTGTCTCACAAAGTTATACCTGATTTTTCACTATGTATTTACAAATGGAGTATGTAGGAGTACTTGCAGTACTAACTGGAAGATACTAAACTATGAAATAGGTTATTCATATACTGCAAATTTAGATGAATTTACAATGAGAATATGGAAAAAACAGTACATAAATCTTATTATTTACGTTAACATGCCTTGCTTTAGTTTTAATTTGATATGGAAATAGGATGTTTTCATTTAATAAAAAAATCTGCAATTCCTGGAGTATTTGGCATCATAGATGGCCATGGTTATTAGGAATTCATTTATTAAACAAATACAACATTTAAAGATAAAAAAATTAATGGTCTTCCACAAAAACTCAAATGCCTCTTTTGAACCCACATGCAATGTCATATACTATCTTTAAGTGATAAAGCCTTACAGTATTGTATAAATCACCGAAAGCGATTTACCTGAAAGTGACTAGCTTATTATATCACTGTTTCATAGAATGACCTATAATCTTATTTTGCTTCATTCAAAATGTTCTGGTTGCTAGACTTCCACTAAAACCTACGTAGAGGAAGGAATAGAAAAAGATTGTTTTATCATTATTTTATTTTTTTATAACTTTATATACTTGGGTTCCTCTTTTTGTGTTGGGTTTTTTCCCCCAGTTTTATTATGAGTCAGCATTCAATAGTCTTATCAGGTCTGAGATCCTGCAGAAATTTTTTCTGAGACTTATTGATGCTGAGAATCAAACATCAGATTGGTGAGACTGTGATTAATTTAGCATAAAAGCTACCTGATCAACTGCATATCCACTCCTTGTGAAGGTAAAACCTGCCTGCTGATTTTTTTTTTCTGTACATTGTAGCTCAGATTTGGCACAGACAGGTAATGTATCTACACCACACGATAGAAGCTAATACACCTGTCCAAACTGAAATGTTTTCTGGTTTTCCTATTTTGTCTATACTCTCTAATAAGTTATTTTACAGTCTCTAGGTAATACAGATATTTGATAATGATAATAGACAGTCATCCTCTTCTGATGAAATATTCCATATGTAAGTAATAAGTTAATATATTCATCAAAGATGTGATACTGACTTTACTCTTCAGTTTTTCTTGTGTATTCCTCTTTTACATTTTGCCACCAGTGCTGTAATTTAAGCAGTCATGATTATAAGAACTATGATGGGGCCCTCAATTTTCAGACTTGCTTTCTTCTAATTGACCCTTCTCCTAGCAAAATGCTGTTTTCAAAAATCCAAATCAATCCATAATATTTTGCCTACATTCAATCTCATTGAAATGAAATGCTTTCAATCCCCAATTGCTTGTCTGTTCCATTAATTTGGATACTTTTCTTTTTTTATTTTTTCTTTTTCTTTTTACTTTTTTACCTCTTAGCACCTGTATTGCAAACCATAATGCATAAAAGAAGAAGAGAGAGAGAGCAAGAAGAAAAGTGCCTCCCAAAGATAGAGGCTGGGGTAGGACATCAGGGCTTGGGGGTTGGTAGTGGAGAAACAGGGAACATTGGTGGTGGGAAATGTACACTGGTGGAGGGATGGGTGCTGGATCATTGTAAGACTGAAACCCAATTATGAACAACTTTGTAATGGTCTATCTCACAGACATCCAATTAAAAAATTTTTAAGTAAAATGGAAATATAAGTGCAGATGTCATTTCGACTATACTTTTTTGCTTCTCCGGGATATATTCCCAGCAGTGGTATTGCTGGGTCAAATGGGAGCTCAATTTCTAATTTTTTGAGAAGCGTCCATATTGTTTTCCAAAAGGGCTGAACCAGTCGGTATTCCCACCAGCAGTGGAGAAGGGTCCTTTTCCCCTCACATCCTCTCCAATATCAGTTGCTTTTATTCTTTTGGATGTGTGCCATTCTCTGTGGTGTGAGGTGGTATCTCATGGTTGTTTTGATCTGCATCTCCCTGATGATTAGTGATGTAGAGCACTTTTTCTTGTACCTTGTAGCCATTCATATCTCTTCCTTGGGAAAGTTTCTGTTCATTTCTTTGCACCATTTTCTGATGGGGTTGGATGTTTTCTTCTTATAGAGTTCAACTAGTGCTTTATATACCATTGATATCAACCCCTTATCCAATGGGTATTGGATGAATATCCTTTCCCATTCTGTAGATTGCCTTTGTATTCTGGTCACTGTATCTTTTGCGGTGCAGAAGCTTTTTAGTTTAATGTAGTCCCATTGGTTTTCTCTGTTTCCACTTGGTTGGTCAGTTGCATGTCATCTTTGAAGATACCTTTATCTTCAATATCGTGGAGATTTTTGCCGACCTTGGCTTCAATGTACCTTATGGTTTGTGGTCTGATGTTGAGGAAGCACTTTTTACAATAGCCAGAATCTGGAGAAAACCCGAGTGCCCTAGAACAGAAGACTGGTAAAAGAAACCCTGGCACATCCATACAATGGAACACTATGCAGCTGCCAGAAAAAAAGTCATGAACTTTGCACACAAATGGATCAACATTGAAAGCATCATGCTAAGTGAAGTGAGTCAGAAAGAGAGAGACAGACATAGAAAGACTGAACTCATCCGTGGAACATAAAAAAAGCAAAGCAGGAGACTAGCACCCAAGAATTGTAGAAATAAGTACCAGGAGGTTGACTCCATGGCCTGGAAGCTGGCCTCACATTCTGGGGAAAAGGCAGCTCAGATAGAGAAGGGAATGCCAAGCAAAATGTGGTTGGAGACCACACGTGGGAAGGGTGATGTGTGCTGAAAGTAGACCTGAGACTGAACACAATGACCACTCAGCACCCTATTGCAAAACACAACACCCAATTGGAGAGAGAGAACAAAAGGGAATACCCTGCCACAGAGGCAGGCTGGGGTGGGGGGAGATGGAACTGGGGGGTGGGAGGGACACTGGGCCCATTGGTGATGGAGAATGGGAACTGTTGAATGGACAGGTTCTCAAACATTGCATGAGGGAAACAGGAGCACGGAAATGTGTAAATCTGTAACTGTAGCCACATGGTGACTCACCAAACAAAAAAAATAATAATTTTTAAAATTTATTTATTTTTTAATTAGTGAGTCAAAGTGAGGGCACAGTTACAGATTCACACATCCTCGTGCTTCCTTTTCTCTCATGCAATGCTTAAGAGCCCATCCCTCCACCAGTGTCCACTCTCCACCACCCACGAAACAAGTATCCCCCCGACCCCACCCCGCCTCTGTAGCAGGGCATTCCAATCTGATAGCTCTCTTTCCTTTTGGGTATTATGGTTCCAAATAAGGGTATTGAGTGGTCATCCTGTTGAGTCTCTAGTCTACTCTCAGCACGCATCTCAATTCCCGCGCAGGATCTCCAACCACATATTGCTTGGTGTTCCCCTCTTTTCTGGCATGACCTTCCCTCAGCATGTAAGGCCAGCTTTCAAGACATGGAGCCAACCTCCCGGTATTATATACCACTATTCCTGGGTATTAGTCTCCCACTCTGCTGTTCTACACTCCACAGATGAGTGCAATCTTTCTATATCTGTCCCTCTCTTTCTGGCTCATTTCACCCAGCATGATACTTTCCATGTTGATCCACTTATATGCAAAGTTCATGACTTCATCCTTTCTAACAGCTGCATAGTATTCCATTGTATAGATGCACCAAGGTTTCTTCAACCAGTCGTCTGTTCTCGAGCACTCGGGTTCTCTCCAGACCCTGGCCACTGTAAACAGTGCTGCGATGAACAAAGTGCAGATGTCATTTCGACTATACTTTTTTGTTTCTCCAGGATATATTCACAGAAGTAGTATTGCTGGATTAAACAGAAGCTCAATTTTTAATTTTTTGAGAATTGTCCATATTGTTTTCAAAAGGGGCTGGACCAGCCAGCATTCCCACCAGCAGTGGAGAAGGGTCTCCTTCTCTCCACATCCTATCCAACAGCGATTGCTTCTGTTCTTTTGGATGTGTGCCATTCTCTGTGGTGTGAGTTGGTATCTCATGATTTTGATTTGCATCTCCCTGATGATTAGTGATACAGAGCATTTTTTTATGTGCCTATTGGCCATTAGTATCTCTTCCTTGGAAAAGTTTCCGTTCATTTCTTTGCCCTATTTTCTGACGGGGTTGGATGATTTCTTCTTGTAGAGTTCAACAAGTGTTTTATATACCCTTGATATCAACCCTTTGCCAGATGGATATTGGGTGAATATCCTTTCCCATTCTGTAGATAGTGTTTGTATTCTGATAACTGTGTCTTTTGCTGTGCAGAATCTTTTTAGTTTAATATAGTCCCATTTATTGATCTCTGTTTCTACTTGATTGCTTAGTTCCGTGTCATCTTTGAAGATACCTTTAGCTTCAATATCATGAAGGGTTTTGCCGACCTTGTCTTCGGTGTACCTTATGGTTTGTGGTCTGATGTTGAGGTCTTTAATCCATTTTGATCTGACTTTTGTGCATGGTGTCAGGTCGATGTCTAAGCCCATTCTTTTGCATGTGGTTGTCCAGTTATGCCAGCACCATTTGTTGAAGAGACTTTCCTTGCTCCACTTCACATTTCTTGTACCCTTATCAAAGATTAGATGATCATACATTTAGGGTTGCGTGCAGGGATATTTTGCTCTGTTCCATTGGTCTGCGGCTCTGCCTTTGTTCCAGTACCATGCTGTTTTTTTAATAAATTTATTTATTTATTTTTAATTAGTGAATCACCGTGAGGGCACATTTACAGATTTATACACTTTTGTGCTTATGCTTCCCTCATACAAAGTTCGGGAACCCATCCCTTCACCAGTGCCCATTCTCCACCACCAGTAAACCCAACATCTCTCCCACCCTCCCCAATCCCATCTCCCCCCACCCCACCCTGCCACTGTGGCAGGGCATTCCCTTTTGTTCTCTCTCTCTAATTAGCTGTTGTGGTTTGCAATAAAGGTGTTGAGTGGCCACTGTGCTCTGTCTCTAGCCCTCATTCAGCCCGCATCTCCCTTCCCCAACATGGCCTTCGACTACATTATAGTTGGTGATCCCTTCTCTGAGTTGCCCTTTCCCCAGAATGTGAGGCCAGCCTCCAAGCCATAGAGTCAACCTCCTGGTACTTATTTCTACAATTCTTGGGTGTTAGTCTCCCACTCTGTTATTCTATATACCATAGATGAGTGCAATCTTTCTATGTCTGTCTCTCTCTTTCTGACTCATTTCACTCAGCATGAACATTTTCATGCCGATCCACTTAGATATTGAGCTCCCATTTGACCCAGCAATAGCACTGCTGGGAATATATCCCAGAGAGGCAAAAAAGTATAATCGAAACAACATCTGCACATGTATGTTCATCGTAGCACTGTTTATAATAGCCAGAATCTGGAAAAAACCTGAATGCCCTAGAACGGATGACTGGTTGAGGAAACTTGGTACATCTATACAATGGAATACTATGCAGCTGTCAGTACCATGCTGTTTTAATTGTTACCGCTTTGTAGTAAAGTTTAAGGTTGGGGAGGGTTATGCCTCCCATGATGTTTTACCCAAGAATTGTTTTAGCTATCCGTGGGGGTTTGTTTTTCCATATGAATTTCAGTATTGCTTGATCCATTTCTTTGAAGAATGTCATGGATATTTTTATAGGGATTGAGTTAAATCTGTATAATGCTTTAGGGAGTATTTCTATTTTGACAATGTTGATTCTTCCTATCCATGAGCAGGGGATATGTTTCCATTTCCTCATGTCCTCTTTTATTTTATGGAGGAGGGTTTTATAGTTTTCTTTGTAGATGTCCTTTACTTCTTTAGTTAAGCTGATTCTAAGGTATTTGATTTTCTGGGGCACGATTGTGAACGGGATTGCTTTTTCCATGTCCCTTTCCTCTGTCTCATTGTTTGCATATAGGAAGGCCATGGATTTGGGGGTGTTGATTTTATAGCCTGCAACTTTACTGTACAGGTCAATTGTTTCTAAGAGTTTCTTACTAGAGCTTTTAGGCTTCTCTAGATATAGTATCACAACATCTGCGAATAGTGAGAGCTTGATTTCTTCCTTTCCTATCTGAATCCCCTTAATACATTTTTCTTGCCTAATAGCTATTGCCAGTACTTCCAGTACTATAATAAAGAGAAGTGGTGAGAGTGGGCATCCTTGTCTTTTCCCCGATCTTAGAGGAAAGGCCCTTATTTTTTCCCTATTGATGATAATGCTTGGCATAGGTTAGTGGTAGATGGCTTTGACTATCTTGAGGAAAGTTCCTCCAAAACCCATTTTGGTGAGAGTTTTCATCATGAACTGATTTTGGATATTGTCAAATGCTTTCTCTGCATCTATTGATATGATCATATGGTTTTTGTCTATATTTTTATAAATAGGATGGATTATGTTGATTGATTTCCGAATCTTAAACCATCCTTGCATCCCTGGGATGAAACCCACTTGGTCATGGTGTATGATCTTTTTGATGAAATGTTGGATTCTATTTGCTAGTATTTTTTTGAGGATCTTCACATTGGTGTTCATCAGAGATATTGGTCTATAGTTTTCTTTGTGAGTGGTGTCTTTGTTTGCTTTTGGTATTAGGGTGATATGTGCCTCATAGAAACTGTTCGGAAGGGTTCTTGTCTTTTCAATTTCCTGGAAAAGCTTGAGGAGAACTGGCAACAAGTCTTCTTTAAATGTTTGGAAGAATTCGCCAGTGAATCCATCTGGACGTGGGCTTTTGTTTTGGGGGAGACTTTTGATTATTCTTTTGATTTCCTTGATATTTATGGGCCTATTCAGGAATTTCAAGTCTTGGTTCAGCCTTGGGAGATTGTAGAAATCAAGGAATTCGTCCATTTCTTTTAGGTTCTCTTGTTTCATGGCATATAGGCTTTCAAAGTAGTCTCTGATGATCTTTTGAATCTCCTTGGTTTCTGTTGTGATGTCCCCCTTTTCATTTCTGATTCGGTTTATTAGTGTTTTCTCTCTCTCTTTCTTTGTGAGTCTTGCTAGCGGTTTATCAATCTTATTTATTTTCTCGAAGAACTAGCTCTTTGTTTCACTGATCTTTTGGAATGTTTTTCAGGTTTCCATATCATTAATTTCTGCTCTAAGCTTTATTATTTCTTTCCTTCAATCTGGTTTGGGTTCCTTTTGCTGGTCCTCTTCTACGATCTTGAGCTGCGAATTCAAGCTATCTACATAGGCCCTTTCTTCCTTTCTGAGGAAAGCTTGCAGAGCTATAAATTTTCCCCTTAACACAGCTTTAGCTGCATCCCATAGGTTCTGGTAGCTTGTATCTTCATTCTCATTTGTTTCAAGCATTTTTTGATTTCTTCCTTGATTTCCTTCATGACCCACTCATTGTTCAATAGTGAGTTGCTTAATTTCCAAGTGTTTGATTTGGTTGTCTGTGTTTGATTAACTTCCATCTTCATCGCATCATGGTCTGAATAGATAGTTGGTACAATTTCTATCTTCCCGATTCTATTAAGGTATAATTTATAGCCCAGAACGTGGTCTATTTTGAAAAATGTTTCGTGTGCGCTGGAAAAGAATGCATATTCTTTCTTTTTGGGGTGTATAGCTTTGTATAGGTCTATTAGCCCTGTCTCCTCCATTTCTTCTTTCAGAGCCACTGTTTCCTTGCTGAGTGTTGTTCTTGTCGATCTATCCAGAGGTGATAAGGCAGTGTTGAAGTCTCCAACTACTATCGTGGTGCTAGTTATGATCTCTTTAAATTCTGTTAGGAGTTCTTTTAAGTATTTAACTGGTTGTTCATTAGGTCCATATACATTTAATAGTGTGATTTCTTCCTGTTGTACATATCCCTAGATGAATAGAAAATGACCTTCGCTGTCCCTTCTGATCTTTTTTAGCCTGAAATCTATGTTGTCAGATAATAGTATAGCCATCCCCGCTTTTTTTAGGGAGCTGTTTGCTTACAGGATTGTTTTCCATCATTTGATTTTGAGTCTGTATTTGTTCTGACTATTCAGATGTGTTTCTTGTAGGCAGCAGAAAGTTGGGTTTAGTTTCCGAATCCATTTTGCCACTCCGTGCCTCTTGATTGGGGCATTTAGACCGTTAACATTAAGAGAAATTATTGTCATGGGATTTTGTGCCATTTTTATGTAGGGTTGGTTGTTCTTGTAGGTTTTTTCCTTGTCTTATAGTAGCCCTTTGAGTCCTTCTTTTAAATTTGGTTTTGAGTCTATGAAGTTCCTGAGCTGTTGCTTCTCCGTGAAATAGTGTATGGTTCCTTCAAGTTTAACTGAGAGTTTAGTCGGGTAAAGTATTCTTGGTTAGGCGTTCATTTCATTAAGTTTTTTCACTATATACCACCATTGTTTTCGGGCTTGGAAGGTTTCTTCTGATAGGTCTACTGTGAATCTAAGGGGTACTCCTTTGTATATAATCTCCTTCTTTGATCTTGCTGCTTGCAGTTTTGTGTCTCTATCCACGGCATCCATCATTCTGACTATGATATGCCTTGGGGATTTTTCATTTGGGTCCCTTTTAGCTGGCATCCTTTGGACTCCTTGGATCTGGATGCCCACAATCTCTAGCTCTGGGAATTTCTTACCAATGATGTTTTTAATTGTGTTTTCATTGGGATTGGTTCCCTGTGGTTCTGGTACTCCAATGATTCTTATGTTGTTTCTCTTGAGGTCATTCCCTAGGACTCTAACTCGCTCTAGAGCCATTTTGAGGTCTTTTTATATTATTTGTTGTTGCCTATATGCTTTGTGCAGCTCATCTTCAATCTCACTGATTCTGTCTTCAGCTGTAGTCATTCTATTATTGAGGGCTCCTACTGAGTTTTTTTTTTTTCATCTACTGATTCTTTTAGTTGTGTCACTTCTGTTCGTAGCTCTCATTTCTTCCTGGATTATCTTGGTGGACCGTTGCAATGCTGCATCCATATCCTCCCTTAATTTATTGCATGATCGTTCCATAGTTGCTTTGAGTTCGTGAATCATCTTCATGATTTCCTCTCTGAATTCTTTATCTGAGAGGAGGTTGTATTTCTGGGAAGTCGCTGCTGAGGTTACTGAGATACTTTCTTTGATCTCTCTGGGTTGTGGGGATTTTCGCTGTTTCTTTATGTTGTTATAGGATTTACTATCAGGCACTCTCCTTAGCCTGGGAGGGGCCTTTTTTAATGCCTTTTTTAATGCCTAGCAATTTATTTGACCCATCAAAATTGTTATTTTGGTTATCTTACTCACCTGTCTTATCTGATTTATGTATACCAAGTGTCTTTGTTAGGTTCATGGGAAACCAACATTGTGGGTTGGGAGATAGGTGCCACCAAAGAAAGTGTATTGCTGTCTTTGGCTCACCATGACCTCACCTTGTGAGGTAAGGACTCACAAATGAGTTTTATAAGCACATATAAGCTCCTGCAAGGAGAAGATCTTAAAGTCCTGACCTCCACCCAGGATTCTAGGCTTTTTTTCTTTTCCTCAGGGAAAGAAATTTCAGGAGAAGACAAATAGTAAAGCAAAGAAATTTTCTTTGGGAAACTAAGCTGCGGCCCCATGCCTGCCCAGGAGGGGAAAGGCATTTCTCTCTTGCGCTTTTTCCTTGCTGGGGGTGAAGGGCGTGGTGACCGCCATATTATGACGACCACAGATGGGATTTACGACTGCAGCAATAGGACATGAGGGTGCTCTTGGGAAGGTGGGTGGCACCGGTCCCTCCCACCACCAAGATGTGATCCTGGGGGCCGCAGCTGCATGAGCATGAGCGTGACTCCAGATGCCAGCTAAATTTTTCGGTATGGGCAGATCCTCGCAGAATGTCTCCAGACTGAGAACTAAGCCACAGCCCCATGCTCGCTCAGAAGGGAAAAGGTATTTTCTCTCTCACCTTTTCCTTGCAGGGGGTGAAGGGCGTGGTGACCTCCATATTATGACGACCACAGATGGGGTTTACAAGCTTGCAATGATCCAATATCTGGAAGAAATCTCCCTGGACTTAGTTGCTAAAGTACAGAAATCCGCGGCTACTGCAGCTGCACGACCTCTTATCTCTTCACAACAGGTCTGACTAGTGGGGTACTCCTAACAATAATAGTGAGTTTTGTGTTGAAATATTGAATGTAACCATAGTAAATAGAAAGTAAAGTGAAATTTATCAGTTACATGGTGGGAGGGGCTCAGGGGGGCGGTATGGGAGGTGTGCTTTTTTTTTTTTTTTTTTGGTGGTGGGATATGGGCACTGGTGAAGGGATGGTTCTTTCAGCGTTGTATAACTGAGACTTAAGCCTGAAAGCATTGTAATTTTCCACATGGTGATTTAATAAAATAAAATTCTTTAAAAAAGTTTTTTTTCTTTAGGAAAGATGAAGAGGGAGAGGGAAAGAAAGGGAACACATTCCAGAGAAAATTCATATTTAACCAAAGAAAATGGCTTTACAATTTTCCTTTACAAAAAATTGTAAAGAAAAGAAATTCCAAATAGCATGTTGGGATGTGAGTGACTCCTAGGAATTGATAGCTTCACATAAGATTAAGGGAAAGGAGACACATCCGAAGTCAATAGAAATGGTATATGCCTAAACACTCCATCATACATATCTTTGTACAATTATAATTCATGGTGGTTCAATTTAAAAAAAATAATAAAACATACAAAGTCAAAAGGTGTGGCAGTAAGATGGAGAGCACTTCCTTTGTTTCTCCAAAACTGGTTCCTAAACTGCATTGCCTTGGGATGTCGTAGCTAGGACATTGAAAAGGACTCCTTGAAAGGCTGCTTCTGGAGTTTGGAAATTCATCCAAAATTCATACCAAAGAATTTGTTTTTCCCTCACCCTATTCTTCATAAGTGTTGAAGCCACAGTCTGCTCTCCTCTCAGGATTCTGAGCAACTCTTCTTGTCTAGAGCCTAAAATAGCACAGATTGAATTCCATACCAAGATGCCTTAGCACCACTAATAATGATTGAGAACTAAGAATACTGCCACCTCTTTTTCTGGGAAAAACTTGTGTCCTGTGACACTAGCAACACTTCCAAAGTTCTAATAAAATTCTTTGTGCTTCCAAAAATTCCTCAAAGGCAAACCCTTGAGAGACTTCCTTTCTAAAAATCTGCAAGACTAGTTGACTATTCTGACTGTCCCTTGACCTATAAATTACCTGCATCACATTGAAAAATTAGGCGGAACTATCATAATGTAAGAAGGTAAGAGAACAAAGTAGTTGGACATACATATATAAGCATAAGCGTTGTAAGTAAACAGATTCTGTTAAAAGAGGCAAATGAGATCATGTCTTAGTTTGGAGAAACTGGAGATGACTGCTATTTTACAAAATGTTTTGAAAATTTAGTAGTTACTGCTGATCTGCTATAATAAGCATAAATACACATATCAGTGGGCCTCCACTGAACTGCAAGATCAGCTGAGAATGTGGAAATCCACATTTTATTTTTCATGGGGCTGGGTTAAATTCATCCTTCAGCTTTTGATTTCTCATTACTTTTTATGCATTTAATTTTGAACGGTAGGTTCCCTGTGTTGTAGATGTTTGTGCTGCTGAATGTGACAGTGAAAATAAAAATGCTTATCTACTAAAGACCTATTTGTTTCACTATGTCCTGACCCAGAAAAGCAGAGATAGTGTCATACATAGCTGTTTCACAGAGATATCAAGAATAAAAACTGGGAAATGTAGCCAAAGTGTTGCTGTAAGGAAAAGACAGATAAGTCAAAAAGGTGCCACATTGTACTTGCTGATATATATGCTGATGAGCTTAGCCATTATTCCTTTCCAATAACTAGTCCAGTGATTATGACAAAGACTTCTGCAACAGAGAAGGAGCATTTTCTATTGCAGGCTAGTTTGGGAGTAGTTTTTAGAACATGTAGGGTTTGAGTACTCTGAAAAAAGACAAGTACAGTAGCGTGATTGAATCAAATTGACTGTACCAAGGAGTTAATACTGAGATAGAAAAGGTTTTAAACTGGTTTTTGAAAGTCTAAAAAATAAGTTATCTGTTAAATCAGAAAAAAGTGAAAATAAAGGAAATTGAATTTATATATAAACCTAAGTGTTCCCTGGAAATTGCCAGGCAACACTTAGGTTTGTATAGAAATTAATAGGGCTAAGAACTATCTGATTATTTTTCTGAAAATTCCACTGAATTCTCTGTGCTTGTTTACATAAAGCAGACATGTGCTCTGAAACAGATGTCATTGTCCTTGACATTTATTAGAGATCAAAGTACTTTTTCAATTATCTCACTGATTTCTGGGATATTATCCTGAATTCAGACTCAGTTTTAGAAAAATAATATCCTAAGAATTCATAACTAAGCAAATAAAAAATTATATTAAGTAGATCAAACACTCATAAATAACACATTTTAAAGATTTGGAACAAGTTCTGGTAAAAATGTATTAAAATTTTCAATATATTTACAAGGCATATTTAATAAATATGTATACATTTAAACTACATGTTTAGTATTTTCAATATATATTTATATATAATATACATGTAACATCCATATTATATTTTACTCTATTTTGTGGAATAAAATTATGTGAAAATATATGATTCATATTTACCTATTATCACATATGCAAATTTATACATTCTGAATATCACTGTCACTATCATCCCTTTGCTCATTGATTTGCTCAAGTGGGCACCAGTAACGTCTCCATTGTGAGAATTGTCGTTACTGTTTTTGGCATATCGAATACTACCACAGGTATCTTGCCAGACTCTGCCGTGAGGGCAGGATACACTTGGTAGCTTGCTGGGCTCTTTGAGAGGAACGAAGGAATCAAACCTGGGCTGGCAGTATACAAGGTAAACACTCTACCCGCTGTGCTATCACTCCAGCCTATTCTGAATATATATATAGACATTTAAATGACTCACATATACTGATATTTATAATTAAATTATTGGTTTAAATATATTTAAATATTTGTTTAAATAAATTTAATCTATTCGATTTAAACATTCATTTAAATAATGAAGTATTATTTACTATAGATTCATTTGTCATAAATCTATTCACTTAAATAGTTAAACATTAAAAAGTTAAACATTTAAAAACCCAATAGCACAGCGGGTAGGGCGTTTGCCTTGCATGCAGCCGACCCGGGTTCAATTCCCAGCATCCCATAGGTCCCCCGAGCATCACCGGGAGTAATTCCTGAGTGCAGATCCAGGAGTAGCACCTGTGCATTGCCGGATGTGACCCAAAAATAGAAAAAAAAAACCTATTAAAAAAGAAAGAAAAAAGAAAAGAAAAAAAATAAAAGAAAAAAAAATAAAAGAAAAAAAATAAAAGAAAAACCCAAATTATCCTAACAAGTCAGTTAAAAATAATTTATTTTAATAAAACTATCTTTTTATTCATTAAGTCTATTCCTACTATTTGAATACTTATTTTTAAAATATAGTTAAACCAATAATTTAATCATTTAAATATGTTTATATATTTCAGAATATAGAACTTTCTGTATATGATAATATGTAAATATTATTTTCACATAATTTCATTGTATAAAATGTATTAAAATGATAAACAAAATAACAGATAGATGTTATGTGTATAAATATAAATATATTGAAATGAATATAAATTAGTTATTTATAAAATATGTTTAACAAATATATTGGAAATTATTTTTAATAAGATTTTACTGAATCTTGCTCTAAATCTTTAAATTATGTTATTTATGTGTCTTTGCTCGACTTGCTTATTTTATTATAATTTTGTTTTAAATTATTTACTTCATTATACATTCATAATTTTTATAAAATATAACAATATCATATTGTTAATTTCTATTATATAGTTAATATATTTAGAAATACATATTAATGAAAATGTATTAAATTTTTGAAAAGATTTATTAGAGTATGTATGATTAAATTTTATATAATCCTCTGACATTTACATAATTATTTTCTTGTCCTTGAAAGTTGCATGATGTTCAAAATACACTTGTGAGGTAGAAAGAACAGGTTTCTTTAGTACATTTGGAAACTAAATCAGAGACCTTAGATGCTTAGCTATGCAATGAAGCTAATAGTTGAACCCAATTCATCTTCACTGGAACTGATTTTTCTACCTTTCAGAAACCTATCAAATAAGATTATCTTATCACTCCTATTTCAGACATCAAGTTGTGTTTCTTCACAGGGATTAAAAGGCATCAATGCTACAACTGCTTACTTGCTGGAAACTGATTTGTGGTACTAGTGTTACTGCTGAATTCTCCACATTGTTTGGGCAAATATGTGAATAAACAGAGGATTTTGTTTTTATAATTTGCTCCAGTCCCTTTTTTATGGTTTGGTACCTATATCCATGGCTGTGTTGACTTTATTTTTGCCATCAGAATGGGGTGATTATCTCTGCATACTGAGAGTACTAATAGAAGTGGGTGAAGACTGGGGTGTATCCCAATGTCTTTAAGTTTAACCACCCGATCACTTAATTCTGTGTACACACACACATACATTAAATCACCGCCAACATATTCATCTCAAGGGAATTTCCTTACCAGCTGTCAAAGACTCCAAATTCATTTCTATACACCTCAAGAGCTTATGTTCTTGTTCTGTAATCTCACTTTCCCTGAAATACCCTTTCTCCTTTCCAACCATAGAAATATTATTCTTCTTGTTTATTTAAAAGTCGCCCTTTTCATGGGACCAGAAATATAGTTCAGTGGGTAGGGTAGTTGCCTTGCATTTGGCTATTGGGCAGCCTGTATTTGATTATTGGGCACCCCATATTGTCCCTTGAGCCCACCAGGAGTAAGCCCTTATCACAGCCAAGAGTGATTAAAAAAAAAGATATAAAATTCCATCCTTTTAAAATCCTTTACCCTACATTAATCTTTGACTCTTTATTTGTTTTAGAAATACAACTGGCACTCAATTTTTAAAAATCCTACTGTTTTTACATACTGTTTTTGTTTTGATATTTTTACTAATCTTTAAAATTTTAAATCTTTGAAGGGCAGATCATATCCTTTTTTTGTATGCAGAGTTTCCTAGCTTAATGTTAGCAATTCAAGGTCAAAATATGGGTACTTATTTTAAAATGATCTACATGTTCTACCTATTCAAAGGAGATACATCTTTGTATTTCTTGCATGCAAAGCACATAAAACTTGATTAATACTTATTATTTGAATTAAAAGACATTTCCTGTTATATTAGTTTTATGTTATTAGGCAGATGTCTCATAGTTTCCACATATATCTATTATTAAATTTCACTATTTTATGCATATTTTATATAGTCCAAAACTATTAAAATAATGATATAATCTTGGTATAATAAAATAAGGTATAAAGCTGATTTTTCTCTCCTTATGTGATGTGGTATGATCACATTCTGTCTTCTTCAGGATACTTCTATGTCTAGTTATACAAGTTATACCATTATATTCTCATTGTGTGGGCTGGAGCGATAGCACAGCGGTTGGGCGTTCGCTTTTCACTCGGCCGACTTGAGTTCGATTCCTCCGTCCCTCTTGGAGAGTACAGCAAGCTACCCATGCATATTGGATATGCCAAAAACAGTAACAATAAGTCTCTCAGAGACATTACTGGTGCCCGCTTGAACAAATCGATGAGCAACAGGATGACAGTGATTCTCATGTTATTTGAGATTTTGACATTAAAATAAAATTTTGCTGTGTTCACTTGTATAATATATTTATATAATCTTTTTGCTGCTTTATCATTGAAATGATACTGAATCAGAGAAAAGAGTTCAAAACTATTTATTACCCATCTTTTCTTTGTTGTTACACTAAAAGTATTCAATATAGAAATTCTCTAATGTGATGAAATGAGTCACTATACCAACATGGAGGGAAGTATCCCAGATCTATTTTCTTCATTGACTGTCCAGTTCTATTTGAATTCGATTTAAGGATAAATACAAAATAGACAGAACCATGTTCATTCCACCCCCACATACTCAAGAATCAGTGGCAAGGAGATTGCTTGGGGCACACAAAGCAAAAAATAGAAATGACAGGTAAGACCCCTTGAATTCCCACGGACATGCACTTGGAGATTCCAGGTTCTAATGAATAATTTTAAGAGGGATAAAGTTGAGAAGAATAGGATTCAGAGACAAGAGAGAATTTTTGCAATCAAGGTTCTATCCCAAGTTCTTAGGCTTCTAAATCTAATGCCTTAGTGCTCAAATTCATTACTCTTCCATATGAAGGGAACTTGACTCAAGTAGAGTCAGACTAAGTTTAGCTGATTCTATTTTCCAAATATGACTACTATGATTTTTGTCACCCATACTTTGCTAATCCCCTTCAGTAGATAAAATCTATTTTTCTTTGCCTTGAATGTGGAAAGGATTCTGTAAATGTCTGAATTAATGGAATAAAGCTGAAGTGATGACTTCCTCTGAAGCTGAATGTTTTCTCTCCTATCGTCCATTTCCCTCTCTCTCAAAATGTTAGACAGACAAAATTTCTATGTAGTAGTCTAAAAGAGCCCACGTAGAAAGGAACTGAGGACCCATCCAAAACGACAGCGGCTGTCCTGAGCCATCAAAGTAAAGTAGCCCTCAGCCATGCAATCTCAAGTGATAATGAGAAAGAAAGGAAGAACTGTACCTATTGATCCCTATTCAAATTCTTTTTCATTAGCAGCAAGAGAATAATATGTGGCTCCACTATACTTGGAATAATGTATGCATCCAAAGTAAATGAACCATATTTGGGCTACTTGGAAATGCATTATTAGATTAATACAATCTACAACATCTTCCACTAGGAACATATGATAGATCAAAGCTGAAATAATTTTAAGTAAAAATGTTAGTCAAAGCTTCAAAGACTTCAAAATGTTTTTGAGGATACCGGGCACCTTCAAAGAGATTGTAAGGAAAGCTTAGAAGGTGTGGAGGGCCAGAGTGATAGAGGTTAAGGTGTTTGTCTCATCCCACAGACCCTGATTCTAATCTCCATCACATATGGTCCTCTGAGCACCACTGAGTGTGGCCTAATACCCCAGGACCCAGCCCTGAAAGAAAGGATGCAAATATTATTGCAAATTGGAGAAAAGGGCATCCTTGTTTTATAATGAGGGTAAATTTGTAAGTAGCAACTTCTTAAAATATGTAGTGAACTAAAAATATTAAGACAGGGACATTTGGAGGCAAAATGCAGCATCATTTAAAAGTTTTTGGATATTTTTATTACCTTAAAATAAGGACTTACCCCCACCCCAAATGTATTTAGGTACCATGATTTATAATCCTATTAATAGTATTTCAGTCAGTATTTCAGGACAATACCCATCACCAATGTAATTTTCTCTTCGTCAATGTCTCTAAGTCTTTTCCAACCTGCCAACACAACTCCTTTAGCAAGCTCAGCTCTATAACCTCTCAGAGTCTGCTAACATTGGCCAATTATTTTATATCTAAAATAAATCATATTATTTGTTCTTTACTTCTGACTTCACTCAGATTGGTATCTTCTAATACAATCCAAATAGCCACAAATTGTAAGATTTTATCTTATAGTTGAATAGAGCTCTATTGTGTAGATATGTCAGTTTATCAATTCTTCTGTTCTTGAGCACTTGGGTTTCCAGATCTTGACTATTGTGAAGAGCTTTTCAATGCACATAGGAGTGAAATTATATATTTTAAATTTCAGTGGGGGGATCTTGGAGTAGATTCCAAGAAATGGAGTTGACGGACCATATGGAAGCATAGTCCTTAATTTTGTTAGAACTACCTACACTGTTTCCAAAGAGCTTTAGCCAGATGCCATTCAACCAACAATGGATGAGGATTTCTTTTACCCCATATCCCAGCCACAACTGGTTGCTTCTACTCTTTATGATGTGTATTCTTCTCATTGGTGTCAAATGTTACTTCATTGTTTTGATTAGTGATGAGGACATTTTCATATACCTACTTGCTTTCTGTATGTCTTATTTGAGGACGTCTCCAACCTTTTTTTTGTAAAATATTATGAGTGCTTAATTTTAGATATTCATCATCTGTCATATGGATGGCAAGCAAATAATTTTTGTGAGTTGCATCTCTTCTGGTTATAGTTAATACTTCATCATGCAGCAAGTTCTGAATTTGATATCATTCCATTTTTACATTTATTTCTATTTTCTTGAATCATTTAAGACACCTCTAGAACATCAATATCATGTGAGTTTCTATGCTTTTCTGGATTTTCTGACTTTTTTATGTGCCTATACCAATTGAGAGCAAAGGAGAGCTATAAATGAGGTAGCTATGTCGTCAACAAAAGTTTGAGAGAAAATACTAAAAAGATGGAAATAACTTGAAAATGACCTTTCTCATTTTCCAAGTAAGAGAGCATCTCACAGCAAAGATAACATCTAAGGCATCACTCTAAATTTCTTATAATCTTGGAAGCTAGAATGCAGTGTTAGAAGGAGTCTAGTGCAGAAATCAGATATGACCCATGAAAGATGCCTGAGGCATGCCTCTCAGACCCTCCCTGAGAATTATAAATACAAAGACCCAGGCAACACTAACAACATCACAGGAAGCCTAAGTATTGTAAAGATTTGTATGATAAAGTTTACCATATAATGAGTCATAGAAAACTTTACACTTTATTTTTTTTGAGTAGTCTGCATTTTCATCACAGCTTAAATAAAAAATTTAAGTGTTGCTTAAATTATGCTTAGGAAAAAAACAAGTATGCATAATAGACAAAGATAATACACATATACTTGCTGTTAACAACATAAAGCCTTAAATACACTAAAGAAAATTTCAATATTTTAAATAAAAATCTCCAGAGCTAAAATGACTGGAAAGAACTTCAATTATAACAGAAACATCAGATAAATCTGAAAGTATTATTTTTTTCCGTAAGAATGCATGTGAGGATCTTGTTAGTGTTTTATTTTTTATTAGTGAATCTCCATGAGATACAGTTATAAACTTGTGAACTTTCATGTTTGCATTTCAGTCATACAGTGATCATTTACCCTATCCCTCTACCAGTGCCCATTCTTCTCCACCAATGTTCCCAGTATCCCTTTTACCACCCCATCCTGCCTCTGCGGCAAGGCATTCCCTTTTATTCTCTCTCCTTTTGGGTGTTGTGGTTTGCAATAGAGGTATTGAGTGGCCATCATATCCAGTCTATAGTCTACTTTCGGCATGCATCTTTCAGCCTGAATGGATCCTCCCAACATGGTCTACTAGGTGTTCCCTTCTCTATCTCAGCTGCCTTTTCCCCCAGCATGTGAGGCCAGTTTCCAAGCTATAGGGAAGACCTCCTGGTCCTTATCTCTACTACTCTTGGGTGTTAGTCTCCCATTCTGCTACTTTATATTCCACATATGAGTGCGATCTTTCTATGTCTGTCTTTCTCTTTCTGACTCATTTCACTTAACATAAAACTTTCTAGGTTGATCCACTTATATGCAAAGATCATGACTTCATCTTTTCTAACAGCTGGGTAGTATTCCACTGTGTAGATTTACCAAAGTTTTTTAACCAGTCATCTGTTTTGGGGCACTCTGGTTTTTACAACACTGTGGCCACAAAAAGAATCCCCGTCCGTGCTGTGCTGTAGCTGGGTCAGAGATGTTGGCTGGGACACACACAGGAAGGGTGGGTAGGGGGAGGTCACACACCTGGGCTGGAAGAGAAAACGGCTGTGGTGCTGGGGAATGGCATGCCACCAGTCAGGGCCAAAAACATTACATATTAAACTTAAACATTTTAAACTCCATCACCCCTTATTAGTGCCTTCAATTTTTATGATTTCAGTACTCAAAGTTAAATACATTCTGAAAAAATACATATGTGTGTATACATACTCATATATATACATATTAGGCTTGGGGGTCGGGTACCTAGGGTAACACGTGGTGCCAAGAATGGAAACAGGGCCTCCTACATACAAAGCAATATGCTTAACCCATTGAGCTATGTCTGCAACCAAATTCATTTTTAAATTTTGTTTAGCAGGGACAAAACTCAGGTCTCATGCACACAAAGCATGTCATTTACTACTGAGCCACATCTCTGTCCCATTATTCTTAATTCTTAAAATGTCAAGTACAATAATTTAATATTGAGAGCACTAATAATATATCAGTTTGATCTCTTTAATTGTTGTTAATCTCTACTATACTTCATATATAAACTATGCCAAGATTAGTATGTATATGGGGTAATACTGTCAATGGTTTCAAGTGTCCACTGGTGGTGTCTTAGGTTTCCCTTATAGATAAGAAGGAATGGCTTTATTTTGCTTTAAAATACACAGACTAAATGAGAAGACACCTTATAGTTTTTAAACTTCAATAGTTAGGAATCCAGATAAGAAAAAATAGTTACAAACACGACCATTTCTTATGGAAAAGGAATATAATATAAATGCATTTATAAATATATAAATACAATATAAAATTGAAACTACAGAAAATAATACTAATAGATGCCACAAGAAGTAAAATTGAATATAATATAAAACTGTTACTATGGGTATAGATAGATTTCAAATATATTCTAAATCAGAAACTGCTCTATGTATCACAGTTTTTCACTTATTTAATAATAAAAGTCCCAGTACCACTAGGTCATCTAATGCCTGCTCTGAGTTGGCTACATGGGTGGCAGATAACCGGCCTCTGTTAGAAATGAAAAGCGATACTTGAGGACTTGCCTACAGATATACCAGATCTAAATAATAAAATCTGTGCTCTTAAGCATGAATAAAATGATAGTGAGGATCTTAGGGATTGGGGTGAGTACATTTTACATGTTAGAGGAACAGAGTTTAATGGGGAAGATTATTTACAAAAAAAAAAAGAAAAAATGCCCATAATAATCTAGAGTCACATTATCTTCCTGAACCTTGCTTTTTCCCATCAGGAAGTGATTGTTTCTGGGTTTAATCAAACAAATATTGTAGAAATACTCTGTATGATTCTAGTAGCTAGGCCATAAAAGGTAGTATACATTTTGCCTGCTTTTTCTTTTTGCATATTTGTCCTTGAAGTCCAAATGCTATAATCGATTTAAATAAACCACAGGAGCAGTCGGAGCAATAGTACAGTGGTCAGGAAGTTTGCCTGATACGTGACCAACCTGGGTTAAATCCCTGGTATCCCAAATGGTTCCCACACACTGCCAGGATTAAATCATATCTGTGTGATACCCAAACCAAAGAATAGAGAAATAAACCACATGAGAATTACTGAGGCCCTAGCCTGCATAAACCTCAGTGCAATTGAAAACAAGATCTCATGTTCTCCTCTTCTATTCTAAAATATGCAGTGGGGCAAAGAAAACTACTTTCCAGTTAATAATCCACAGAATTCCTGAAAAAATGACAAATATTTGTCCAATGCCACTAAGTCCTACAGTAATTGGCTACAAAGCAAATTGTCTGCGATACTATGAAATCTAAGACAGTCCATTGAATTAATCCATTCCTGTAGAGTAGAGAAGGTTCAAAATCCAAGGTGTTTGTGGTCTTCAGTATTTGTGTATTATTACAATCCCAGATTTCTAACATTCTTTCTGAAAGATTACAAAACCCTAGTATATAATCTAAGTCATGACTACCTGCAAATTTTAGAAAATATTTTTAGAAAAAAATGATTAAGTACAAGCCAAATTATTCTTCGTTCAAGGGCTTTCCTCTAAAAGGCAACGTGAATTTAAAAAAAATAACTGAAGATTTAAAACTAAGTAGAGAGGCATTCTGGTGAGCAACGTGGCCTGGACAATGCTCCGGACCCGAATCGGGGCCAGCAACACCGGGGGGCCGGAAGGAGGAGGTGCCGCCAGCACACCTTCTCCAGATGGAACCCTGGCGACACTGAGCAGCAACTAACACGGCTCCAGGATTCGGGACTGGGACACATCCGAGCCGCGCAGCCGCTAACGCAGCCGTGCGACCTTTTCTAAAACCTGAAAACATACAATCTTTGAATGGAAAACTAATTATCAAATGCCTCCTTATTAGGGTTATCTTGTTTGGGGATATAACTCCCACAACAATAGTGAGTTTTGTGTTGAAATATGGAACGTAATCAAGGTGAAGAGAAAATAAAGTGAAATTCATCAGTTATACAGTTGGTTGGGGGGCGGGGGGTATACCGGGGATTTTGGTGGTGGAATATGGGCACTGGTGAAGGGATGGTGTTTGAATACGGTATAACTGAGACATAAACCTGAGAACTCTGTAACTTTCCACATGGTGATAAAATTTAGAAAAAAAAATAAAAATTAAAAAACTTAAAAAAAAATAAAACTAAGTAGAAAATGTCACTAATATTGGAGTTAGTTAGTTCCTGAGATCATCATACCTATTCTTTTCTATCCCACCATCTGCACATTCTCAGGTCATGTCTGCTGTTCTATGCACACAGCATTCAATTCAGGAACTCTTGTGGGTGAAGGAACAATTTAATATAAAACTTCAGGACCAGGATATCATATTACAGGGAAAACTTCAGAGACCAGGAAATAGTACCACAGGAATAGTACTCAATGTGGATTAGATTATGTTCACTAGAGAATCACACTCTAAGAACCTCAGCATCTCTGGCCTGGCCTTCTAAGAATCGCAGTTGAAATCCCAGAGAATTACTACACCTCTGCATTTTGCTAGCACAATATTTTATTCATGAATATATCTGATTAATAAGGATCAACAGAATTTGAGAAAACAAAGTCCAAAGGAAAATAAAAATGAGAAAAATATTGACACTGGAAAAATGGGGCTGGAGCGATATCACAGTGAGCTGACCCAGGATTAATTCCCAGCATCCCATATGGTCCCTTGAGCACTGCCAGGAGTAATTCCTGAGTGCAAAGCCAGGAGTAACCCCTGTGCATCGCTGAGTGTGACCCAAAAAGCAAAAAAATAATATAAAGGTAAGAAACAAAGTATCTAATTAGTATCCTTGGAAAAATTCGAAAGAACTATTCCTTTAGAAAGAATCTAAAAGCTACAGTAATATGCTAATAATTCAGAAAATGGTACCATTAAATGTCAAATACGTAAATTAAAAAGCAAAAAAGTGGATAATATTAAAATAAGGAATAATAAAGAGTAAAGTATTGGAGAAAAATTTCTGAAAGGTTTTAATAAAATTCAGGAAAAAATTAAAGACTCATACTTAAGAATACTCATTAAATTCCCATATTTTAGAATGAAAAATAAAGATTGCATGACTTCTTGAGGAGAAGATACCAGAGACTAGGAGACAGATCATTCAAAGGAAAGAATGAAAGATTATGGCAAGTGATTCCCATAAATATCCCAGTCAATAGACTGTTCCAGAACAAAGATCAAGATGAGGAAGGCAAAATGAAGAACTCTTGGTTATTGCCAGTGTGAATGAGGCTTCAGTTTTATGTCACTGGGAAGAGTCACAGGAATCTAAGAATGCCTTTGAGTATGCCCTCTGTCTTATAATATAATGAATCTGGGTTAGAATAATAAAAAGATGTATATTTACTAAAAATATAAGAAAATTGGGCCAGATTAGCAGGTAGAATAATTCCAGAAAAACAAATAGTTAATTAAAAAAACAACTATGGTTCAGAGATGAAGGCAAAACACTTGACTTTACCACTTGAAAAGATAAAAGAAATCTAACTCATATTTCTTTTGGATAAAGGAAATAGTTTTAGTTAAGAAAAACACATATTGGGAGAGATGTAATACATCTATGTATCCAAATCCTTTCTAGAAGCACAATTATTCATTGTACCATGAAAATGCTTATATAATTATAATGATCATTAATAGTTTTTATATATTTAGTATCACTGTGTATGAAGTGAGATTTTAATTATAGAATAAAAATACTGATATAAATAGTAAAATTGGGGAAAAAATTTGGAAGCAAGATAATAGGTGCTCATTTTCCTCATTTTATATGAATGAGATTATACTCTTTAAATTTGAGTACTAAAGAGGTAGTTTGAATATATAGTGAGGTAATCATTAAGGGATATATAGCAAAAATTTGAATTATCACAAAGGAAAGGATGTATTTAAAATTTAATTTTCCATAGTCTAGAGCTAGTGTGTGCTTTTAAACATAGACAAATAAAAGACAGGTGTTATTATTAAAAGCATTAAGTGTAAGGCTATTAGATGCCTAATATGGAGGTAAAGGCATGTTTTCTTAACCTTTATTTGGCAAGGCAAATGCTCATGGAATATTACATATGCTTTATTTACAAAAGTTTGACAATTATTTTAGCAAACATTATGCTGATAACTATTTAACACAAAACAGAGCATATATTAGTTTGCTACATATTATATGTGTTAACTAAATAATTTAATAAAACATTTGTTCATGCGCTAGATAGAGAGTCGGTGCTTACCTGGACACAGCCAAATGGAACCTCATATGGTCACCTAAGTGGGCCAAAAGTAAGCCCGGAGTACAGCAGGTGTTTCCAAAATAATACTTTAAAAAGTAAATTGTGTTATTTATGAAATAAAAAAGAAATGCATGATCATACTTGGTATAATTATGATAATATTTTATTTTGAAAGAATTATGGATGTGTTGATATAATTATTAGAATAAAGTAGTAAAATTTGATCTTCAATTCAGTTTTGGTATCAAAAACTTGTGTTTTAAGATAAAAATCCTGTCACTTTTATTATTTTATGTACTTGACATTAGAATAAAGTTTTGCTAGCATACTGAGAATTTTTGTATTTCATATTGCAAAAGAAAGTTTATATCACAAATTTGGTTAGCACATAAATACTCCTATGATTAAGTACATATATGCACATATATAACAAATTAACTTGTAATATGGTATTTAATTTCCATTAAAGAATAAGGGAAAGACTTTGAAAGAATAGGATCATCCTACATCAATATTTCTCACTTTGAAATTGATGACAAACCAAAGATAAGTCACAAAACCTACTGCTCTTATTTTGATGTTTGCTTAGTATGAACCAGTCGGTAAAACTCAATAGAATTTATGGGTTACTTATGGTTCTGTGATGAGAAGGGAATTTGAACCCAGGCCTTCTACAAAGTAACCACTCAACCCATTGAGCTATCCTTTCTGCCCATAGTTTTGAGACTTGAGACAATTACTACTAAATGGACTTGAGCATAGTGGAAATTAAAGGAAATTCAACTTTTATGTATTACTTAAAAAAATAAAGTTAAAACTGAAGTGACTGACATTTTTCTTACTGCCTAGTGTCCTACAAAATTTAAAAGATTATGTAGAGAATACTTTAAATATAAAAAGACTTCTCTTTTTAGGGGATCTTTAATTATACCTGAATTGAATTTCAAATGAAATACATAAGTTGGTAATTTTTCTAAAATTGCATAATTCTTTTAATTTTTATGTTCATTGATATTTGAATTTCCTTAAAGAGTTAGAAAAGGGCAAACTCATGAGGAAAAAAATCATCAATCAATTTAGTACATTTTTCCCTGAAAGGCTAGCTTAAGAACCTCCCCACCACAATGTGTGTGACAGATAATTCTGGGTGTTTTTGTTTTCAAACAATTTTTATCTTTATTGACGGATCTTTTCTGGACCCGAAGTCAAATTGAAAATAGTTGACCATCCTCTCTCTGATTTGGCATATAGTTTTTCAAGATTGTAATTTTTCATGTGTCACTGAATCTCGGGAAACAGGTTGAAGACTGAGGAAAGGATATTTATGAACATTTTTTCTGAGTCAAGAAGGCAGGGAAGAATTTATCCTCAAAGATAAAAACATCTGCAAGTAAACAGAAGTGTATAGGTACTGTGGGAAATGTTGAGTACAAAAGATAGTTCAAATATCAGTAGCACTGTAGCACTGTCGTCCCATTGTTCATTGATTTGCTTAAACGGGCACCAGTAATGTCTCCATTTTGATACTTGTTGTTACTGTTTTTTGCATATTGAATACGCCATGGGTAGCTTGCCAGGCTCTGCTGTGCATGCAGGATACTCTCGGTAGCTTGCTGAGCTCTCTGAAATATTTTAATGTATATTTGGTAGAAGTTAAGGTCATGTGCTTTTATATCTTAGTTGCTTGGTAGCTAATATGCTACAAAGTTTTGCAGTTAATAGTTTTATATATATATGTTTATACTTGTTAATAAACATATTTCCTCTTTAAATTTATAAGAAATGATAAGTATTATAAGTATGTAACTAAAACTAGAATTTAAATATTTCTTTACCTTTTCATAATATTTTTCTCCTTCTGTAGTTTCCTCCTTTCCTCCATATTTCTGTATAAATATTTTTATATATTTCTATGCAAATATTTATTGTAACTTCATACTGTGGTATAATTATATACTATTGTATCCCAGGCTTATTTATTTATTTTTATTCTGACTTTTCTGATTTTGCAATTCTTCAAATATCCTTATAGATCTGGTCTTTTGCACTTGCTATTGTGAATTTCCTTTTTATGAATTCCCTTCAAATATGTACGGTTTATTGTTTTATTTACATGGTTTGTGATTTTTATTTATGTCTCACCTGATCACTTACACCTTAGTAGACTACTTTGAAAGCCTTAGAATCGGGGGAACCTGATTGATAGTACAATGAGAAAGGTATTTGCAGCTGACCCTGGTTTGATCCCCAGCACCCATATTCCATTGGGCCTATGAGGAGTCATCCCTGAGGTAGAACCAGGAGTAATCTCTAACCACTCTTAGATGTGGCCCCCGAACTAATAAATAAGTAAATAAATAAATAAAACCACAAATTTTGTTCTGGAGTGGTAGTACAGAGGGTAGGGTGCTTGCCTTACATGCAGCTGACCCAAGCAGAGTCAAAACTTGGACCAAAATATAGGCAGGAGCAGTCCCTAACCAAAGAGTTAAACTAATAAATAAATAAGACCACAAGTCTCTTGGTATAATCCACACCATTGACTCTATTTTATGTTTTCCTGTGACATATTTAATCTTTTATATTAACTATATTGCTTATGTACTGGGCATATTTTCTTCTACCATACAAAAATCCATAAAGTTAATTAAACATATTAATTTGATATTCTATTCATTCAATTTTTAGCATCTGGCATAATCCTTATGAAATAGTTTTGAGCTGAAGTGAGACCAATTGAAATTGGTAATACTTACATTACAAGAATTATTTTAGACTGCTAAAAATATTAGGTGGTATGCCAGGTTTGTCTTATTCTTATTCATACTATGTCTAACACAACTATGTTTGTTAATTTAATAAATTAACTTGAACCAAATTATATAGTTGTATTATCCAAATTGTATTGTAATTTATAGTTCTAAAGAAACAGATATCGTACGAGGGTAATTTAGTCATGAGGGATGAACATCATGAATAAGATTCTTATCTATATGAAGAGACCCAAGTAAACTCACTTGTGAGTTTCACCATGAGTGTACAGGGTTGAGTGAAGTTATGAACTCACAAAATGTCAAATTTTCTAACGCTGTGATTTTTAAATTCTTCAGAACTCTAAGAAAAGTAAGATTCTGCTATTTTTTAATAGGTCTTATTTATGATTTTGTGCAGAATGGAGTAAAACAATACATTTATTTAGCAAATATATTCACTGTTACTGTCAATCCATTGCTCATAGATTTGTTCAAGCGGGAACCAGTAACATATCTCATTGTGACACTTATTGTTACTGTTTTTGGTATATCAAATATGCCATGGGTAGCTTGCCATGCTCTGCTCTCCGGGAGCTAAACTCCCTGCAGCTTGCCAGGCTCTCTGAGAGGGGCAGAGGAATCAAACACAGGTCGGCTACGTGAAAGACAAATGCCCTACCTCTGTGCTATCACTCGAGCCCGCAAATATATTAAATTAAGTTATACTAAACCTAGTATGCCAATACAAATATGTGGGTTATTAGATATTTGATCTTTTTCCTAATTTACATATGAGCGACTATCTAAAAATGAAAGTAAAATCTAACAGTTATGGTGATTTATAATAAGCATAAAATTATGTATGTTTTCTTGACATACCTCTCTCTAATATGTGTATTTCTTTTTTTTAATTCTTTTATTGATTCACTATGTGGAAAGTTACAAAGCTTTCAGGTTTAAGTCTCAGTTATACAATGCTCAAACACCCATCCCTTCGCCAGCGCACATATTCCACCACCAAGAATCACGATATACCTCCCCGCTTCCCCCACCTCCCCAGCCCCTCACCCCGCATGTGTAACTGGTAATTTTCACTTTACTTTCACTTTACTTTGATTACATTCAATATTTCAACAAAAAATTCAGTATTATTGATTTGGAGTTTCTCCCCCCTAAAGTCGATCTGCTGAAAAGAAAGAATTTGGTAATTTGTTTTCCATTGCTGAGAATGAAGAAATATGAGGTCAGGAGGCCGCACTAGCAGCAGCATAGTTTTGGATTTCTATATTTTAGTATTTCAGTAACTAAGTTCAGAGAAATATCTGCCAGGAATCGCAACATTGTAAGCTTGAAACTCTCAGCGACTTTATATTCCACTTATGAGTGCAATCTTTCTATATCTGTCTCTTTCTTTCTGACTCATTTCACTCAGCATGATACTTTCCATGTTGATCCACTTATATGCAAATTTCATGACTTCATGTTTTCTGACGGCTACATAGTATTCCATTGTGTAAATATACCAGAGTTTCTTTAGCCAATCATCTGTTTTCGGGCATTCTGTTTTTTTCCAGATTCTGGCTATTGTAAACAGAGCGGCAATGAACATGGAAATGCGGATGTCATCTCTACTATACCTTTTTGCCTCTCCAGGATATATTCCCAGGAGTGGTATTGCTGGGTCAAATGGGAGCTCAATTTCTAACTTTTTGAGAATCGTCCATATTGTTTTCCAAAAGGGCTGAACCAGTCGGCATTCCCACCAGCAGTGAAGGAGAGTCCCTTTCTCCCCACATCCACACCAACACCGGTTGCTTTTGTTTTTTGGGATGTGGGCCAGTCTCTGTGGTGTGAGATGCTATCTCATTGTTGTTTTTATCTGCATCTCCCTGATGATTAGTGATTTCGAACATTTTCTCATGTGCCTCTCAGCCATTCGGATTTCTTCTTTGGAAAAGTTTCTGTTCATTTCATCACCCCATTTTTTGATTGGATTGGCAGTTTTTTTCTTGTGGAGTTCAACGAGTGTATTGTATATCCTTGTTATCAACCCTTTATCAGATGGGTACTGCATAAATATCCTTTCCCATTCTGTAGATTGTCCTTGTATTTTGGTCACTGTTTCTTTTGAGTTGCAGAAGCTTCTTAGTTTGAGATAGGCCCATTTATTTATCTCTGTTTTCACTTGCTTGGCCAGTGGCGTGTCAGCTTTGAAGATACCTTTGGCTTCAATGTCATGGAGGGTTTGCCGACCTTATCTTCAATGTACCTTAGGGATTCTGGTCTGATGTTAAGGTCTTTAATCCATTTTGATCTGATTTTTGTACGTGGTGATAGATCGAGGTCTAAGCCCATTTTTTGCATGTAGCCTTCCAGTTTTGCCAGCATAATTTGTTAAACATGCTTTCCTTGCTCCACTTCACATTTCTTGGTCCCTTACAAAGATTAGATGATCATATATTTGAGGGTGTCTGTCAGAGTATTCAACCCTATTCCATTGGTCTGCAGCTCTGCCTTTGTTCCAGTGCCATGCTGTTTTATGCTTTTTTTGGGGGGGTCACACCCAGCGATGCTCAGGGGTTACTCCTGGCTTTGTACTCAGGAATTACTCCTGGCAGTGCTTGGGGGACCATATGGGATGCTGGGGATCAAACCCGGGTCGGCCGCATGCAAGGCAAACACCCTACCCACTGTGCTATCGCTCCAGCCCCTACCATGCTGTTTTAAAGACTACCGCTTTATAGTAGAGTTGGAAGTTGGGGAGGTTGATTCCTCCCATTTTCTTTTTCTCAAGGATTGCTTTAGCTATTCATGGGGGCTTATTGTTCCATATGAATATCAGGAGTGCTTGCTCCATTTCTTTGAAGAATGTCAAGGGTATCCCTATAGGGATCACATTGAATTTGTGCAATGCTTTGGGGAGAATTGCCAATTTGACAATATTAATTATTCCAATCCATGAGCAGGGGATGTCTTTCCATTTCCTCGTGTCTGTCCTCTTTTATTTCCTGAAGTAGTGTTTTATAGTTTTCATTATACAAGTCCTTTACCTCCTTTGTTAAGCTGATTCCAAGGTACTTGACTTTTTGAGGCGCAATTATGAACGGGATTGCTTTTCTCAGGTCACTTTCTTCTCTCTCATTATTTGCATATAGGAAAGCCATGGACTTTTGGGTATTGATTCTATAGCCTGCAACTTTACTATACGAGTCTATTGTTTCTAGGAGTTTCTTGGTAGAGGTTTTAGGGTTCTCTAGATATAGTATCATATCATCTGCGAATAGTGAGAGCTTGATTTCTTCCTTTCCTACCTGACTGCCCTTAATATCTTTTTCTTGCCTAATTGCTATTGCAAGCACTTCCAGTACTATATTGAACAGAAGTGGACAGAGTGGGCATCCTTGTCTCGTCCCTGTTCTCAGAGGGAAGGGTCTTAGTATTTCCCCATTGAGGACAATGCTTGCCATAGGCTTGTGATAAATGGCTTTGACTATATTGAGGAAGGTCCCTTCTATACCCATTTTCGCGAGTGTTTTCATCATAAACGGATGCTGGATCTTGTCAAATGCTTTCTCTGCATCTATTGATATGATTATATGATTTTTATCTTTTTTGTTGATATGATGGATTATGTTGATTGATTTCCAGATGTTAAACCATTCTTGCATCCCCGGGATGAATCCCACTTGGTCATGGTGTATGATCTTTTTGATGAGTTGTTGAATTCTATTTGCTAATATTTTGTTGAGGATCTTCGCATCTGTGTTCATCAGGGATATTGGCCGGTAGTTTTCTTTTTTTGTGGTGTCTTTGTTTGCTTTTGGTAGTATGGAGTTATGAGCCTCATAGAAATTGTTTGGGAGGGTTTCTGTCACTTCAATTTCCTGGAAAAGGTTGAGAAGGACTGGCAAAAGGTCCTCTTTAAATGTTTGGAAGAACTCGCTAGTGAATCCGTCCGGACCTGGGCTTTTGTTTTTGGGAAGACTTTTGATTACCATTTCAATTTCCTTGATGTTAATTGGACAATTCAGGTACTCCAGGTCTTCGTTCTTCAGCCTTCGGAGATTATAGGAGTTGAGGAATTTATCCATTTCTTCTAGGTTCTCTTGTTTCGTGGCATAGAGATTTTCAAACTAGTCTCTGATGATCTTTTGAATTTCATTGGTTTCTGTTGTGATGTCCCCCTTTTCATTTCTGATTCGGCTTATAAGGGTTCTCTCTCTCTCTTTCTTTGTGAGTCTTGCTAGTGGTTTATCAATCTTGTTTATTTTCTCGAAGAACTAGCTCTTGGTTTCATTGATCTTTCGGATTGTCTTTTGGATTTCCATGTCATTAATTTCTGCTCTAAGTTTTATTATCTCTTTCCTTCTGCCTGGTTTGGGCTCCTGTTGTTGGTCCTTTTCTAAGGTCTTAAGCTGTGAAGTCAAGTTATTTATGTGGGCCCTTTCTTCCTTCCTGACATATGCTTGCAGAGCTATAAATTTTCCCCTTAAAACGGCTTTAGCTGCGTCCCACAGGTTCTGGTAGCTCGTGTCTTCATTCTCATTTGTTTCTAGGTACCTTTTGATTTCTTCCTTGATTTCCTTCCTGACCCACTCATTGTTCAATATCGAGCTATTTAATTTCCAGGTGTTTGATTTGGTTTTCTGCATCTGTCCATGATTAAGTTTTATCTTCAGTGCATCATGGTCTGACAAGATAGCTGGTACAATGTCTATCTTGTTGATTCTGTTGAGGTATGCTGTGTGGCCCACGCATGGTCTATTCTGGAAAATGTTCCATGTGCACTGGAAAAGAATGTGTATTCCTTTTTGGGGGGATATAAAGCCCTGTATAGATCAATTAGCCCTCTCTCTTCTATTTCTTCCTTCAAAGCCAGTATTTCCTTGGTGAGTTTTAATCTTCTTGATCTGTCCAGAGGAGACAGTGCGGTGTTGAAGTCTCCAACTACTATTGTGTTGCTCGAGATGTCCTTCTTAAGGTCTCTTAGCAGCTGTTGTAGGTATTTAGCTGGTCCCTCATTGGTGTGTAGACATTTAGGAGTGTGATTTCTTCCTGATGTACACATCCTGTGATTAATAAAAAGTGGCCTTCACTATCCCTTCTAATCTTTTTCAACCTGAAGTCTATGTTGTCCGATAATAGTAAAGCCACCCCAGCTTTCTTGAGGGAGTTGTTTGCTTGCAGGATTGTTTTCCATCCTTTGACTTTGAGTCTGTGTTTGTTCTGGCTATTCAGATGTGTTTTTTGCAGGCAGGAGAATGTTGGGTTCAGTCTCTGAATCCATTTTGCCAGTCTGTGTCTCTTAATTGGTGAATTCAGACCATTGACATTAAGGGAGATTATTGTTATGGGATTTTGTGCCATCTTTGTGCAAGGGTTTGTTGTACTTGTAGGGGTTGTTCTTGTCTTATAATAGCCCCTTTAGTGCCTCTTTTAGGTTTGGTTTTGAGTCTATGAATTTCCTGAGCTGTTGTTTATCCCCAAAGTAGTGTATGATTCCTTCTAGTTTGAATGAGAGTTTAGCCGGATAAAGTATTATTGGTGAAGCATTGATTTCATTGAGTTTTTTCACTATATCCCACCATTGCCTTCGAGCTTGGAGGGTTTCCTCTGATAGATCTGCTGTGAGTCTAAGGGGTGCTCCTTTGTATGCAATTTCCTTCTTGGACCTTGCTGCTTGCAGTATTATGTCTCTCTGGATGATGTCCATCATTGTATCTATGATATGTCTTGGGGTTTTTCTGTTAGGATCTCTTTTAGCTGGCACCCTTCGGGTGCCTTGAATCTAGATGCCCGCATTGTCCAGCTGTGGGAAGTTTTCCGCAATGATTTGTTTGACTGTGTCTTTTTCGTTGGGGTTGGTTCCCTGTGGTTCTGGTAGTCGAATGATTCTAATGGTGTTCCTCTTGAAATCATCCTCTAGGACTCTGATTCTGGCTAGAGCTGTTTTGTGGTTTCTTGCCATGGTTTGTTGTTGCCTGTAGGCCTCTTGCAGCTCATCTTCATCCATACTGATTCTGTCTTCGGCTGCAGTCATCCTATTGTTGAGGGCAGCCAGAGAGTTTTTGATTTCATGTACTGAATCCTTCATTTCTTTTTGAAGTTTTTTTAGTTCTGCTCTGATTTCTTCCCGTATTTTGTCGGCTGTCTGTTGTATTGTTTCTGCCAGATCTTCCTTGAAGTTGTCCATCTTTGCATTGAGTTCATTTAACATGTTGAGGATTTCAACTCTGAATTCTTTATCAGAGAGGTCAAGTTTGTAGGAAATGCCCATTGAGGTTTCCGAACTCCTTTGATCGTCCTCTGCTTGCAATGGGGATTTCGCTGTTTCTTCATGTTGTTGTGGTGGTATGAAAGAGGGCCCTTGAAGATGAGTGTCCCTGTTTCCTTTTGTTGTGAAAAAGGATTGTGGATAGGCTCAGTTAATAGTGGTTGCCTTTTTATTTGCCAGTTGTAGAACCTGGTCTCCTACTGAGATGTTTCCTTCAATTCTTGTGTGAAGTCTTGTGTTTTATTGTCCTACTGCTTGCGAATAGCTAGGATGTTAGTCTTGGATAGGATGTTGAGGAAATTATCTGCCGCCGCGTGAGCTTTGGCTGGCTGGTAATGTTGCCACGCCCACTTTTCTTAGGCCACGCCCCTTTCCCACAACCTGACAGCGGTCAATGGGCTGGGGGTGGCATGCCGGCCACTCGGCCGGCAGCCCGGAGGGGAGGGAAGCCTGGGATGCTCCACTTCTGGGTATTATAACCTATAAGGATCTACTAGTTTGATTACCAGAAAGTGCTCAAGATTGTTTCTGACCCTGAGATTTAATTACCAAGCTATTGGAGGAAATCTACATGATGAATATAATATGATGCTCACTTCTCTCTGTCACAGCTGTGTGACACTGTCAATGTAATTAAGTTAGACTTTTTTTTATTTATAAAATCTTCATAACTCTGACAAGCTTCAAAATGAGTTTTGACTTATTACTGGCCCCAGAAATTTACCTGATAATAGATAGCCAAGGAACAAGTCTGTCAGACCTAAAATGTTGCTTCTCACAGTGAGTATAATATATTCGTAAAAAGGATTAAAATCAGATAACATGCAAAAATTCATAGAATTCTTTCAAATTTATGACTATTTTTTGGTGAGGATAATTCATTCTACAGATGTAATCTGATGACTATTTGAAAATTACTCCTTTTTTCTTGTATTTTGGATAACTAAGAAAGAAATTTAGTCATCCAAATTTCTTAGTTTAATGTAGTAGCACTTATTTTTGTTTCTACTTGCTTGGTCAATGGTATTTTATCTTTCAAGATACCTTTAGCTTCAGTGTTGTGGAGAGTTCTGCCTATGTTTTGCTCCATGAACCTTAGTGATTCAGGTCTGGTATTGAGGGTTTTGTGTTTTGATTTTTGGGGTCACATCCAGCGATGCTCAGGGCTTATTCTGGGACTGCACTCAGGAGTTACTTCTGGTGGTGCTTGGGGGAACATATGGGATGCTGGGGATTAAACCTGGGTTGACCATGTGCAAGGCAAATGCCCTACTTGCTGTACTATCTCTCCAGCCATTGATATTGAGATCTTTAATCCATTTTGAGCTGATTTTTGTGTTTGGTGTTAGAAAGATGTCTGAGTTGTTTTTTTTTTTTTTTGGTTGTAGTTGCCCAATTTCCCCAGCATCACTTGTTGAAGGGCTTTCCTTGATCTGCTTCATATTACTTGCCCCTTTATCAAAGATTAAGTGATCATATATTTGACAATCTGTGACAGGATAGCTCTGTAGCACTGTTGTGCCATTGTTCATCAGTTTGCTCAAGCAGGCACCAGTAATGTCTCCATTGTGAGACTTGTTGTTACTATTTTTGGCATATTGAATATGCCACGGGTAGCTTGCCAGGCTCTGCCGCGTGGGCAGGATACTCTCAGTAGCTTGCCGGGCTCAGAGAACATGACAAGCTACCAAGAGCCTATAGCCCAATTGGGAGAGCTTGGCAAGATCCCTGAGACGTATTCATATCCAAAATATAGTAACAGATATGTACATACCTCTCGGAGAGCCCAGCAAGCTACTGAGAGTATCCCGCCTGCACGGCAGAGCCTGGTAAGCTACCCATGGTGTATTTGGTATGCCAAAAACAGTATTGATAGGTCTCATTCATCTGACCCTGGAAGCACCTCCAATCGTTGGGGAAGACGAGCAAGGAGAAACTGCTAAACTCTCAGGACTGAGTGTAATAGAGATGTTACATGTGCCCGCTCAAGTAAATAGATGAACAATGAGATGACAGTAATACAGTGATTTGGATAACTGTCCTGTAACAGTAGAAATAGTGGAGGACTGAAGAGGTAGTGCAGGGGCTAATGTACTTGCCTTGTCTGCTACTGACCCAATCCCCAGCACTGCATTTGAGCCTAAGCGCAGTCAGGAGTGCCCTATAATCTCCCCCAAATAGTGAAATAAATTACACATGCATATATTTATCACATATTAATTATCATCTTAAACACAGCCAGTATGATGTAGATAATCTGTAAGAGACATCGACTCTTACAGATTATAATCCTTGAAGTGGTAATGTATGTACTTCAATTTTTCATTTTTTCACATGTAGTTTGTATTGGTAATAAAATATTAGACAAACCGTACTATTTAATTACAGTACTGTCCAAATTGCCTTTAAAATTTCCCTAGGGGACCTTCTGCTCCTAAAGATTCTAGAGGTCTTCTAACCAATTTTGGCACCCAAAGCGGCTCCTTACAGCAATGCACTGGGACTGTGAGCTGGGCTATGCAATTTCTGGCAGAATTTTCTCTGGACTTTATACAGAATTCCAAAACCACCGCGGCCGCATGACTTAACATCTCTTAATTGTCAGCAATGTGAAACGGTTCCTTTTTAGCAGGTCTGACTTTGGGAGCAAACTCCAAACAATAACAGTGAGTTTTTTGATGAAATATTGAAGGTAATCAAAGTAGCAGCTATTTCTCTAGACTGTGAACTAAGCCATAGCCCCGCACAAGCTGAGAAGAGAAAATATCCCTCTTTCCCGATTGTTTCCCATTTTCGGAGAGAAATGTGGCATGGCATCCACCACATTATGAGGTGCAGGAAGGGGGATGAGGAAAAAAAAGGGAAAAGGAAAAAAACAGAGTTATGTACTTAAAGCAGTGGGACTACATATCTATTCATTCTAAGCAATAGAAAACTAATTATCAAATGCTTCCTTGGTAGTAGGGCTGTCTTTCTTGGGGGGAAACTCCAACAATAATAGTGAGTTTTGTGTTGAAATATGGAACGTAATCAAGGTAAAGAAAAAATGAAGTGAAATTCATCAGTTATACAGTTGGAGGTGGGGGCGGGGGCGGGAGGTATACTGGGGTTTTTGGTGATGGAATATGAGCCCTGGTGAAGAAATGGATGTTTGAATATTGTATAACTGAGACGTAAGCCTGAAAACTTTGTAACTTTCCACATGGTGATTCAATAACATAAAAAAAAAAATTAAAAAATTTCCCTAGATTGCTATCTGTCACCAGCTATTGTTAACAAATTTTTAACTCTTAAAAATTAGCATGAGAGATATCATCTCACACCACAGAGACTGGCCCACATCCCAAAAAACAAAAGCAACCGGTGTTGGTGTGGATGTGGGGAGAAAGGGACTCTCCTTCACTGCTGGTGGGAATGCCGACTGGTTCAGCCCTTTTGGAAAACAATATGGACGATTCTCAAAAAGTTAGAAATTGAGCTCCCATTTGACCCAGCAATACCACTCCTGGGAATATATCCTGGAGAGGCAAAAAGGTATAGTAGAGATGACATCCGCATTTCCATGTTCATTGCCGCTCTGTTTACAATAGCCAGAATCTGGAAAAAAACAGAATGCCCGAAAACAGATGATTGGCTAAAGAAACTCTGGTATATTTACACAATGGAATACTATGTAGCCGTCAGAAAACATGAAGTCATGAAATTTGCATATAAGTGGATCAACATGGAAAGTATCATGCTGAGTGAAATGAGTCAGAAAGAAAGAGACAGATATAGAAAGATTGCACTCATATGTGGAATATAAAGTCGCTGAGAGTTTCAAGCTTACAATGTTGCGATTCCTGGCAGATATTTCTCTGAACTTAGTTACTAAAATACTAAAATATAGAAATCCAAAACTATGCTGCTGCTAGTGCGGCCTCCTGACCTCATATTTCTTCATTCTCAGCAATGGAAAACAAATTACCAAATTCTTTCTTTTCAGCAGATCGACTTTAGGGGGGAGAAACTCCAAACAATAATAGTGAGTTTTGTTGAAATATTGAACGCAATCAAAGTGAAAATAAAGTGAAATTTATTAGTTACACAGGCGGGGGGGCTAAGGGTGGGGGGGCTAGTGGCTTGGGGGGGTTAGGGGTGTGGGGGTCCGGGGTGGAGCTATACTGGGATTCTTGGTGGTGGAATATGTGCACTGGTGAAGGAATGGGTATTCGAGCATTGTATAACTGAGATTTAAACCTGAAAACTTTGTAACTTTCCACATGGTGACTCAATAAAAAAATTAAAGTAAAAAAAATAAAAAAAGTAAACCTGATAATCACCTTAAATATTTGAGTCTGTATATACTATTCCAACAGTTTCAATAGTTGATTTATATATGTAACTGTAAAACTTAGTTAAAATAAAGACATTTGTAAAATGTAAAACAAAATTAGCATGAGTCACAAAATTTTATTTCTATTTTTATCATTTTTATTATTACTATATAAATTTGCAATTATAGAAGCAAGGCATTATTATAAAGTAAGAAAGAGATAATGAATGGCAGTAAAAACCAAAGTTGGTATGTTCATAAAAATATTGTGATGACAAGGAAAGTCAAATAGGTATTTGCCAAGGTAGTTAGAGGTGGAAAAAAAGAAGAATAGGGAGGTAGGGAGGTTTTTGTAGGAAAAGGGTGTGTATAAAATCTAGTAAAATTTTGGAATATATTTTATGTGTTTATACAGTTGAAAATGTAGAACTCTGTACCCGTCAGTGTTTTCAGTGGAATTCTGTATCAGGCAGGGGTCAAAGGTTTTAGTTCATAGTTTATGCCATCAAGTCTATAGCCACTGACAAAGAAATGGACAAAATATCTTCAAGGCAATGTGTATGTGAAAACTTAAGAGACTCAACAATGACAGTTCTGGAAGCAGAAGAGTTTGAAAGTGGTGAACTAGTGGCTTAGAATAAAAATCTGAAAGATGGCAGTTGGAAGTGTCAAATATTGGAAATAAATTGAGAAAAACAGAGTGAAAAGTAATCTTGGACAATGAGAAAAAGAGTGGGATAGAATTAATAGTGCAGTGATTTGAATTACAAATGGAGAAGTAGAGAAATTAGAGATAGTCTCTCAAAACTATATTACAGAGAAAAGAAATAAAAGCTGGTAGCTAGAGCCTGAAGTAGGATTCTTTATTTCCCATTTTTCTTATTATATAGTTTTATGTATACGTATATAAATGGATATATATGGATGTTTATATATACACAGATATACATTTGTACATATATGTACATATATATCATATATACCTACATGTGCATATCTCTCACTATATATGTGTACATATATACAACCTGTACATGGAGAAAACTGTCACTGTCATCCCATTGTTCATGAATTTTCTCAAGCTGGCACCAGTAACGTCTCTATTGTGAGACTTGTTGTTACTGGTTTTGGCATATCAAATATGCCACGGGTAGCTGGTGTATTTGCCAGGCTTTGCCATGCAGACAGGATACTGTCAGTAGCTTGCCAGGCTCTCTGAGAGGGGTAGAGGAATCGAACCCCGGTCGGCTGCGTGCAAGGCAAATGCCCTACCAGCTGTGCTATAGCTCCATCCCAGAGAGAACTTTATGGAGACAAAAATAGAATTCAATATTGTTCCAAGGGAAATGGAGTGATCAAATTAAAGATATTGTTTAAAATAAGCCTTATGTAGTAATAATTTATTCTTGATGTCCTTAAAGTAGAAGATGAATTTTGTGATTTTGTAGTTTTTGATGTTGCCCAACTGTTGTGGTGTTCATGGATTTATACCTGATAAAGTGTTGGGAATCAAACACAATCTTATGCACGAGAGTCTGGTACTCTACCACTGAGTTTTATACCCAAGCCAGATGATGAGAGTTTTTGTTGAGAAAACAACGATGCCATCTTGGGATCGAGAGAAAACAAAATCTGGTATACTAAACAAAAGCCAGTACCAATACGGTGATGAGCAAGAATGATGTTTGAATTAGATGGAAGAGCACAGAATGAAATACATCAAAGGATTTGATGTCAGAGGACATGGAATGGGGGTTGGGATCTGCCTGACCCAAGGTGCTTACTTTGAACCAATTGTAAATACGAGTGAGTGCCAGTGTTCACTTAAGAGAAATGGCAATACAATATCTTCTCTGCCATCTTTATATCCTTAGAGGAGACAAAATTGTCTATATGGAAGTAGGTAATAATTCAAACTTATTATTACTTTTTCATCAAATTATCTTTAAAAATGAATATTGTAAAGAGATAAAGAAATAACACTTAGAATAAATGTTGTTTAGTGATAATCTGTGAGTCTACTTTTAATCCAGTTCTGTTATATGGAGTAGATCTGTCTTTTGTGGCATAGACAGCATACTAATGGTAGAAATTAAAATTCATTTTTCACTTTCTAAGTACAATAAAAATACGAAATTAATCCTCTATTTGGCAGAGGCTAAAACTGTGCAAACAAGTACAATGTAAACTTAATCTGTCCTTTTTATAGTCTCACTGTCATTTCAAGGTCCTTTTGGGATGCCATATGGGCTGGTTTATTGCTTGGATAAATTTTACAAATATGAATGAACACATTTTTGAGTTCCTGTTAAGTCAAATTAAGTTAGATGCAATGTCAAGTAAACAGCATTTTTATTTCATAAAGTAAATAAGAATTTATTATCACTCAAAAACAAATTCCCAATTTACATTTTACTAACTATGTGAAAATGCTTAGATCCACAAGTCTGCCATTTATTCAGTCTTATTTTTACTGTAATAAAATTAATCATTTTTCAGTGAGTTATTATATTTTCCAATACAGTAACTGGTCTTTTTGGTCCTACTGAATGTTCACTAACATATACTATCATGATACAGCATCATTTTTCCTAAGAAAATGTTCTGAGATTAAGAATAAGTCATTAGTGAGGAAAAAGTCTCAGCTTTGGGAATAATGAGATACTTGATACATGGTAGTGGAATGTCACAAAATTTTTGTTAAAATTTTTGCTTGGGGCAAGAATATCATGCAGGATTTTAAACACTTGCCTTCATTCATCAGGAAGAAGAATGGGTCCACATAAGTTACATAGCATCTTATGATCTTGGAAAATGACCAACATGGGGCCAAAACCAGGCAGGAGGAAGAAACAATAAAACTTAGAGCAGAAATCAATGAATTGGGATCAGAAATCAATCCAAAAGATCAATGAAACCAAGAGCTGGTTCTTTGGAAAAAAAAAATAACAAGATTGATAAACCACTAGCAAGACTCACAAAGAAAGAGAACCTAATAAACCAAATCAGAAATGAAAGTGGGGGGCCGGAGCGATAGCACAGTGGGTAGGGCGTTTGCCTTGCATGCGGCCGGCCCGGGTTCGATCCCCGGCATCCCATATGGTCCCCCAAGCACTGCCAGGAGTAATTCCTGAGTACAAAGCCAGGAGTAACCCCTGAGTATCGCTGGGTGTGACCCAAAAAGCAAAAAAAAAAAAAAAGAAATGAAAGTGGTACATCACAACAGAAAAGAAATTTGAAAGATCAGAGATTACTTTGAGAATTTATATGTCATGAAAGAAGAGAATCTAGAAAAAAATTGATAAATCCCTGAGTTCCTAAACCCTCTTAAGGCTGAACCAAGAAGATTTGGAATACCTGAAAAGACCTCTAACTATGGAGAAAATTGAAATGGTAATCAAATGTCTTCCCCAAAACAAAAGCCAAGGCCCAGGTGGATTCGTTAGTAAATTCTCTCAAACCTTTAAAGAAGGCCTACTGCTAATCCTTTTAAAGCTTTACCAGGAAATTGAGGAAACAGAAATAATTGCCTGAGTCTAGGAGGCAAACATCACCCAGGTACCAGAAACATACAGAGACACCACAAAGAAAGAGAATTACAGGCCAAAATCCCTGATGAACACAGATGCAAAGATCCTCAACAAAATACTAGCAAATAGAATTCAGCTACTCTTCAAAAGGATCATATAGCATGACCAAGTAAGATTCATCTCAGGGATGCAAGGGTGGCTTAACATTCACAAGTCAGTCAATGTAACAGACCATATCAATAAAAGGAAAAATAAAAATCATATGATGATATCAGTAGTTGCAGAGAAAGCATTTGAAAAAATCCAGCACCACTTCATGATTGAAACTCTTAATAAAATGGAAATCAAAGGAACTCTTCTCAAAATAGTCAAATCCATTTACCATAAGCCCAAAGCAAGCATTATCTTCAATGGGGAAAAACTAAAAGCCTTCCAAGATAAGGCTCAAAACAAGGTTGCACACTCTCGCAATTCCATTCAACATCGTACTTGTCAGACCAGTTAGGGAACAAAAAGATAGCAAGGACATCCAGATAGCATAGGAAGAAGTCAAACTCTCACTTCTTGCAGATGACGTAAAATACTTACAAAATCCAAAAGACTATGATAAAACTCCTAGAAACAATAGTTACAAAATCAATACCCAAAAGCCATGGCTTTCCTATATGCAAATAATGAAGTAGAAGAAAGAAATTTTAAAAACAACATCCCTGTCACAATTTTGCCTCAATAAAATCAAATAACTTAAAACCAGCTTAATTAAAGAGTTGAAGGATCTATATAAAGAAAACTCCAAAAGACTATTTCAAGAATGAAAGAGTCACATGGAAATGGAGAAACATCCTCTGCTCATGGATTTGGAGAATTAACATTGTCAAAATGGCAATACACCACAAAGCATTATGTAGACTTAATGCAGCCCCTATAAGGATACCCATGATGTTTCACAACAACAAAGATAAAACACTCCTGAAATTCATATGGAACAATAACCCCCCAGGAATAACTAAAGAAATTCTTGGGAAAAGGAAGAGGGTAGGCATCACCATCTCCAACTTCAAACTATATTGCAAAGCAGTGTAATTAAAAGGACATGGTACTAGAATAAAGACAGACAACCAATAGAAAAAAGTTCACGGACCCTCAAATATATGATCATTTACTCTTTGATAAATGAGTAAGAAGTATGATTTGGAGCAAGAAAAGCCCTTTAAGAAGCAGTGATAGGAAAACTGGACAGCTACATACAAAAAATAAAGGAACACAGACCTCTTTCTAAAGCAGGCACAAAGTCAGATCAAAATGGATTAAAGACTTGAATTCACAAGGTACACAAAGGAAAATGTTGGCAGGATGCTCTATGACATTGAAGCTAAAGACATCTTTGAAGATGAAAGATCACTGACTATGCAAGTGGAAGCAAAGATAAACAAATGGGACGCATTAAACTAAGAAGCTACTGCACCTCAAAGCAAATGGTGAACAAGATATATAGACAATCCATGAACTGGGAAAAATTATTTACCCAATATCCATTTGATAAGGACATAATATCATAGATCCTAATGCACTGGTAGAACATTACAAGAAAAAGTTATCCAACAACATCAAAAAATGGGTAGAGGAAATGAACAGAAGCTTCCTCAAAGGAGTATGAATAGCCAAAATTCGCATGAAAGAATGGTTTACACCATTAATAATCAGGTAGTTGCAAATTGAAATGACAATAAGATATCATCTTACATCTCAGAGTTTGGCACACATCCAAAAGTATTAGAACAACCAGTGCTGGTGCGGATTCAAGGAGAAAGGGATTCTCATCCATTTTTGGTGGGAATGCCAATTGGTCCATCCAGCCATTTTGGGAAACAATATGGATGTTGATCAAAAAAACTAGAAATTGTACCTATCAATACCATTCCTGAAAATATAGCTGGCGGGGACTGGGGGTCGGGGGAGGGGCTCAAGAACACACAGCAAAATGCCATCTGCATATCTGTGTTCATTGCAACACAATTTACAATAGCCAGAATCTTGAAACAACCTGAGTGCCCAAGAACAGATGACTCAACAACAAAAACAAAACCATGGTACATTTGTCTACACAATATAATTATATGCAGCCATCAGGAAAACCAAAGTCATAAAATTTGCTTATAAATGGACATGGAGAATGAGTGAAATCAGTCAAAAGGAAAGAAAAAAGACAGAATGATTGCACACATCTGTGGGATTTAAAAAAAAAAAAAGTATGAGACCAATACCCACAGACAGTAGAAACAAATACAGTTCCATGAAAGGAAGCTTGCCACAAGAGCAAGGGCAGTTAGGATAGAAAAGTGACCACTATGACAATGATAGTTGGAAATAATCATTCTGGACAAGATCTGAGTGATAAGAGTAGGTAAAAGGTTATGCATGATAACCTGTTAGTACGTGTGTTGCAAACCATGATGCCTAATAAAGAGACAGATATTTTAAAAAGAAAAAAAAGAACCTCCTGAAAACACACGCACACACACGCACATACACACACACAAACTTCGTTTGTGGAACATGCGCATTCGTTCTTGCTAGGGTGGGATTTTTCTTTTTTTTGGAGGGCGGGGTAGCGCTTGTAGGGTTTAAAGTGAGCATGCGCATAAGGCTTGCTGAAGTTTGAACTGTTCGGAAACGGCTGTTTCTGAGGCTGCTGGTTGTTTGGAACATGAGCCTTCTAAGCTCTTTGCAGTGCTGCACAGATCTAGTGTGAGGTTGGCTGCCTCACTTTATTTCTTTATTTATGTTGTCCCAGCATGTCAATTGTAACAGTACAACTTGGTCAGTGTGGAAATCAGATTGGTTTTGAAGTGTTTGATGCTTTATTTAGAGACTCATATTATCTTGAGGGACTCTGCTCTAAAAAAGAGAATGAGGCATATCAAGCATCTTGCAAGGAAAGATTTTTTAGTGAAGAGAAAAATGAAGTTCCAGTTGCTCGGGCCGTACTTATTGACATGGAACCAAAAGTTATCAATCAAGTGTTGTCAAAGGCTGCCCATTCTGGCCGGTGGAAATATGGTCAGCAAGCATGCCTCTGTCAAAAGCAAGGTTCTGGAAACAACTGGGCGTATGGATACTCTGTTCATGGACCCAGGCATGAAGAATCTATAATGAACCTAATCCAGAAAGAAGTGGAGAAATGTGACTCTTTGAGTGGCTTTTTTATTATAATGAGTATGGCTGGGGGCACAGGATCAGGGCTTGGAGCCTTCATTACACAGAATTTACAAGATCAATACTCAAACTCTTTGAAAATGAATCAGATTATATGGCCTTATGGAACTGGTGAGGTTATTGTTCAGAACTACAACTCCATTTTGACTCTTTCTCACTTGTACCGATCTTCAGAAGCCCTTCTCGTCCATGAGAATGATGCTCTTCATAAGATCTGTGCAAAACTGATGAAAATCAAGCAGATCTCATTCAGTGATATTAATCAAGTCCTCGCACATCAGCTAGGAAGTGTGTTCCAACCTACTTATTCTGCAGAGGGCATGTGTAACTACCGGAGAAATCCATTAGGAGATTTAATGGAGAGTTTAGTTCCTCATCCTGAATTTAAGATGCTCGGTGTTCGTAACATTCCACAAATGTCTGAGAACTTGCTGGCATATAGCACGTTTACTTGGGCTGGCCTCCTGAAGCATTTGAGACAGATGCTCATTTCTAATGCGAAAATGGAAGAAGGTATTGATTGGCAGGTCCGGCCTCCCTTCTCAGGACGCCCCCCTCTGGGCAAGAAGGCCCTGGGCTCCGAGCCGCACTTCAACACTTCCCTGGCTAACCTGCTCATCCTGCGTGGGAAGGAGGTGCAAAGTGCAGAGCTGGAGGGCTTTAAAGATCCAGCTCTGTACACTTCCTGGTTAAAGCCTGACAACGCTTTCACTGTATGGAAAACCCAGCGAGCCTTTAGCAAGTATGAGAAGTCTGCAGCTTTGGTCAGCAACAGTCAGTTCTTAGTAAAGCCACTTGATATGATTGTGGGCAAAGCATGGAATATGTTTGCTTCAAAGGCCTACGTTCATCAGTACACAAAATTTGGAATTGAAGAAGAAGACTTTCTGGACAGTTTCACATTGTTAGAACAAGTTGTTTCCAGTTACTGCAATCTTTGAACTTAAACAAAGGGTGAAAAGTCCCTCAAGTTCTTTTCTGCTTGTTTTTGTTTGGGGACTACTCTGAGTTCAGTGGTTGGGAGTGCTCCAGGGGCTGTGTGGAAATAAGGGTTAAACTTGAGGCTCCTACATGCAAAACACATGATCCAGGAGCTGGAGAGATAGTACAATGGGTAGTAGTCTTACATGCAGCCGACCTGAGTTCAATCCCCAGCACCCCGTAAAACCTGAGAATCTACAGTGTGGCCCCAAAGCATAAAACAAATATGTCTTGCAGCCCTTTGGGCCATCTCAGCCCTAAATTTATTTTTGTTTGTTTTTGGATCACACCTGGTGGTACTCAGACTGCTCCCAGCTTTGTACTTGGTGGGGGTCATTCCCAGGGGTGCTCAGGGAAGCATGTGGTGCTAGGGATGGAACCCAGGACTCTGTGCAAAGCATGTGCTCAGCCCATTGATCTACTTTTATGAACCACCCATAATTTTATTTGTTTTTTGTTTTTTGTTTTTTTGCTTTTTGAGTCACACCCAGCAATGCACAGGGGTCACTCCTGGCTCATGCACTCAGGAATCACCCCTGGCGGTGCTCAGGGGACCATATGGGATGCTGGGATTCGAACCTGGGCCAGCCGCGTGCAAGGCAAACGCCCTACCCACTGTGCTATCACTCCAGCCCCCCAAACCACCCATAATTTTTTTTTTTTTAAATTTATTTATTTTTAATTAGAGAATCACCGTGAGGGTACAGTTACAGATTTATACACTTTTGTGCTTATATTTCCCTCATACAAAGTTCGGGAGCCCATCCCTTCACCAGTGCCCATTTTCCACCACCCGTGAGCCCAGTGTCCCTCCCACCCTCCCCAGTCCCATCTCCCCCCCGCCCCACCCTGCCACTGTGGCAAGGCATTCCCTTCTGTTTTCTCTCTCTGGTTGGCTGTTGTGGTTTGCAATAAAGGTGTTGGGTGGCCGCTGTGCTCGGTCTCTAGCCCTCATTCAGCCCGCGGCTCTCTTCCCCCACATGGCCTTCGACTGCAGTGTGGTTGGTGATCGCTTCTCTGAGTTGACCTTTCCCCGGGGCGTGGGGCCAGCCTCGAGGCCATGGAGTCGGCCTCCTGGTGCTTATTTCTACAGTTCTTGAACCACCCATAATTTTATAAATAAAATATTTTGAATACTTTTTTCTGTAAGGTTTTGAAAGTTCTGTTAATTAAATAATAAAACTGAATGATCACTCAAAAAAAAAAAAAAAAAGAAAAAAAAAAGGCCTGCCATTTAGGACAGGGTGAGGGTGTTTGAGGTGGGAGGAGGGAAACTGGGAGCATTGGTGATGGGAAAGGTACACTGGTGAAGAGTTGGGTATTGGAACATTGTATGACTAAAACCCTATCAAGAACAACTTTGTAACTGTATCTCACAGTGATCCAATTAAATTTTAAAAAAATAGTGCTTGCTGTGCATGTGAGTTAGATATTCGATCCCTGGCACCACATATGATTCCCTGGAGCAGCCCATATCACCTCCCTCCACCCCCCCACCCACAATGAAATAATTTAAGAATCTGTGTTTAGGAAGCTAGGGGCAGATACAAAATGGGGAGCTTTTACTTTTATTTTTTTAAGTGAAATTGTAAGCACCATTATCTCTAGTTCTCTTAATGATAGGGCTTCATGCATTCAATGTTTCGACACCACTCCTTTATCATTGTCTCAGGGACCCCTCCTCAGTAAGTTTAATAATGGATTTGTCTCCACAATTCATCCCTCTCCTGTACAAAGACCTTTTTACTGACCATTACATATTAGCACATTTTTATATACTAAGATCATCACCTGTTTTATCGATATTTTCCTTTTAACACAGAGTTACCTAAATAAGTATTATGCCCTCACTTCAGTTGTATATTCTTGGAAAATTTTTCAATTTATATTTTAAATATATATATGGACTGGAGCAATAGTACAGCAGGTAAGGCGTTTGCCTTGCACACAGCCGACTCGGGTTCGATTCCTCCATCCCTCTCAGAGAGCCCGGCAAGCTACCAGGAGTATCCTGCCCACAGGGCAGAGCCTTGTAAGCTACCAGTGGCATATTTGATATGCCAAAAACAGTAACAGCAAGTCTCACAATGGAGATGTTACTGGTGCCCGCTCGAGCAAATCGTTGAACAACGGGACAACAGTGCTACAGTGCTTTTGGACCTTATTAAATTTTTACCTAGTACATCTTTGGTTGTTAAGATCCAATATATATATTTTATGGGTAAATATAGTTCATCATGGACTTGTGTGGGAGTTAAAAGAAAACTTACTTGAATGTTTGCTAGGTTTATTTCTGATCTTTTGGATTATGGTTATAATTTAACCTTAGGAGAAGTTAATTGAGTGGAAATTTCTTGGTCATTTGGAATTACTTTTTAATTGCTCATGAGTCATTGTTTAAATGACACAATAGCCAATAAATCACTTTTTAAATGTTATAAAAATAAATTCTAATTAATGACCTTTAGAGATCAGTGTCTGAATCTCACAACTTTATATATTATAATTTCCCCTATAAATATGCATTAAAATTCAGATTGGTTATTTACAGATTGTAAACCTATTTTTTTTTCTTAGAATGTGGTTGTTCAAGGAGCATAAAAGGTCAGACCTGATGAGTCTAGCACTCTTTCTGATGTGTGCCTTCATTTAAGATCATGATGCTTTAAGCTCCTCAGGAAAAGAGAAAAATGCTATAGGATTTCTTTTTCAAGGTCAGAAAAAGAATTTTCAGAGTATTGTCGATTCTTTCTAGTATGTTCTATGAAAAGTGAAACCACCACTAAGTACTTTAATCATCCTAACAAATATGTGGGGAAATATTGCAGTGCATCTTCTGTGGATGAGAGGAAGCCAGTACATTAAGTTATCATATTTCAAAAGATGCAAAAGTGGACAGGCTACTGATAATTTAATAGATAAGTTTTAGACCTTTAGATTCAGATCTAGAATCCCACGTTATATTAATAGAGCTTGGAATTCAGATTCAGAAGTCTACATTATGTTATTAGTATAATGTGGATAATTTGTGGTACTATCTAAGTGCAATTTTGTGGAGGATAATTGTTTATATCAGCATTATGCTTTCAACAGATATATCAATCTATATCTTTATTTCACTGCCAGGGATTGATCCCAAAACAAATATTTTACTTCTAAGCTACATTCCTGGCTCAAACATTCCCAATTTATAAACAATATTTTGACCCTTTTGACTCACTTGAATGATATTTACACTTTGATTTACTTAGAAACAGAATAATCAAGGCATCACCTTTCAAGTCCATGTTCCTTCCATCTTGTTTGCTGGTCTCTACCTCAATGCGTGTTGCTTGTTCTTTTTTTTTTTTTTTCTTTTTGGGTCATGCCTGGCGATGCACAGGAGTTATTCCTGGCTCTGCACTCAGGAATTACTCCTGGCGGTGCTCAGGGGACCATCTGGGATGCTGGGAATTGAACCCAGGTTGGCCTCATACAAGGCAAACGCCCTACCCGCCCTACCGGCTGCGCTATCACTCTAGCCGCTGCTTGTTCTTTAATCCTTTAAGACTGTATTCTCCCTTACCATGTGTCTCTCCTGCATTTTTCCACTCTGGAGAAACCCAGGTTCTTTCTTTTTTCTTTTTTTTTAACATTTTTTTATTTATTTTATTTTATTATTATATTATTTTTCCTTTTTGGGTCACACCCAGCGATGCACAGGGGTTACTCCTGGCTCTGCACTCATGAATTACTTTTAGCGGTGCTCAGTGGACCATATGGGATGTTGGGAATTGAACCCGGGTCTGCCACATGTAAGGCAAACGCCCTACCCACTGTGCTATTGTTCCAGCCCCAGCCCAGGTTCTTTCTTAAACATGTGTTTCCTCTTCTTTTTGCTCACATCTAAATAAACTTTGTTCAGTTAAAAGCTATCTTGCTTCACTAAAACAACCACCACAATAACAAACCCCAAAACAAAACAGATCTAATTTTTTAAACTATTTGTAAAAGTATTCAGAACTCCTCAGGAAAAAAAGTGACATTTTTTAACACACAAAATGTTGCATACTCTGAGATTATAACTTCTCCAGCCTCCCAAACATACAGACTTGCAAATGACGATAGACAATAAATTCCATGGGGTGAATGAAATTCCTTTCTAGAAGATATCGGGCATAGACCCTTTTTATCGAAGAAGAACAGGAAGGGAGAACTCCTATAAAAGTGGGTAGAAAGGAAGCAGTGGAAAATTCATGCTCTTTTGGTTTGTATTTTGGGCGCCATACCCAGCAGTGCTTAAAGTTTACACCTGATACTGCACTAAGGGTTCACTTTGGGCAGGCATAGAGGAACATGTGGGGTGGTGGTAATCAAACCCAGATCAGGCACATGCAAGGCAAATGTTCTACCCACTGTACTATCTCTCAGTCCCAGTAAATGCTTTTTTAAAGGACGTGTACACTGTCATGTTTTGATTAACTTGGAGGTTTTCAGACAAGAGACATATACACTTCAGCTTTAGGTGAAGATTGGAATAGGACAGGGAACCTCAGCTCTCCACTTGGTACCTAAGGATATATTTATTCTAAACTTGCTCATCTTTTTCTTTCTGTTCTTCACTTTTATACCTTCAAACTTAGTGCCACTCTTTTTATTTTTGATAGCCTTTTTATAGATTCTAGTTTTCTCTGGAGAATTTGTACGTTTTGTATTGCTTTACCTCATGAAGCATCACATTAATATCAGTTGCTAGCTCGTCTGAATGTTATGTCAAGTGAACTTGCATTTCTTCTGCAAATCACTTTTACCCCAAGGTCTTAACCATGTGATTTTAGATTATATCTGGGACACTGTGAATACTCTGAGTTCTATGATAATCCTAATTAAGAGTGTTCACTTGTATTAGGCTACCTTCCAGATCAGACACAGACAAAAATTTTGTTTTACACTTTGTGTGTTGATATCAACCATATTTTCAAGCTTAACATTAAGGCATTATTCTGAGACTGCTTTATTTTCAACTTCATTTCTTAGAGCATTTGCTACACTGATTTGGGTTTCCATCATGCCTCATCAGCTCAGCAGCATATTCAAATACTCAAGATTTGTGCATATTCATATATGGACTTGAGATCTCTTATCTAAGACTCTCAACTATTGTATTTTACAGTTAATGTCCATTTGAAGCTCAATAGTTTCTCGATCCTTGGTCTAAATCACATTGTCTATTGTTCTGATTCCATTTTAGAAGGCTATCGGTATTTTTGAGTTGGAGCAATAGCACAGAGGTTGGGCATTTGCCTTTCATGTGGCCGACCTGAGTTCAATTCTTTTGCCCCTCTCGGAGAGCCCAGTTACCGAGAGTATCGAGCCTGAGTGGCAGAGCCTGGCAAGCTACCCGTGCGTATTGGATATGCCAAAAACTAACAATAAGTCTCAATGAGAGACGTTACTGGTGCCCGCTCAAACAAATGGTTGAGCAATGGGATGACAGTTAAAGCATCAGTATTTTAAACTTCTTTCAATCAGCTACTCAGTTCCAGTACACTGGGACTTTCCTGTAGATTTCTGTTTTACATCATTATTTGTAAAATATGTTTTACTATTGCTTATTGGATAGTGCATTGAGTTGACTTGCTGAATAGGTCTTTTTTTTCAGATTTGTAGGCTGCATATTAGATCTTATATTGGATTTGTAGACTGCAATATGCAATCTGGAGGTATTTACTCAGGATACTGTGATGTCTATTGTTTTTCATATTGACATTTTGGCACTAATTCAGATGATTAGAGATGTTGGTCCAACATAACTTTGAAATCAAGGCCAAATAACAGAGAGCCTCCTATTGTAGGCAGGCCTCACAGATTCAGGTTTCCTGGAGTGCCAACTGGGATTCAATAAATCACTTGTTCACACATGCATGCCTCTATTTTTAAAATGCCACATCAGCTTTGAAGCACCAGGGGTGGTTCAGTGTGTGCCCGCTTTAAAAGGGTTAGCTCCCACCAGAACCCTTTGATTTGACTGATTTGCTTTTTAATGTCAGTTTTAAGGAGATTTTATTTCTTTGCTATATGATGTGGGATCCAAACCACTTTCTACTCAGGGTATGATGCTTGAATGTTTTATGTGGAAACCTTAACTATTAACAGTATTTCCCCATATTTTCTGTCTAAAATAGACAATTATGATTGCCACCTAATAATCTGTAACCTAGACTTTGTGTTATTTTTCATTTAGAGAAAATGTATTCATGATGGTTCTATTTAAAACTGTTGAAAATAATTATGAACATGACATGTAACCAGTCTTATTTTAAGTTGCACACTGAGTATTTCATCACAGCTCACAAAAGTTTGTAGTCCCTTTTGATTTTTTTAAAAATAAATACACTTCATCAGAATTTCTGCTTTCTCCAATACTATTCCAGTGTCATTCATCCCCCAACACTCCCCCGCCACCATTTAGAGAAAATGTATTCATGAGGTTCTATTTAAAACCATCATGGTTCTCCCCTGTATTAAACTTTCACTGTTTAATTAAATCACTGTGTGATACAGATTACAAAGCTACTGACGATTGGGAGTCAGTCATACAATGTTCCAATATCCATCCCTCTACCAGTGTCACCAGTTGGGCTTCCACCACCCTTTTCTCTAGACTGCCTCTATGGTAGACATTTTCTACCCTCTTTCCCCCACTCTCTCTCCCTCCCCCTCCCCCTCCCCCTGGGCGTTACTGTTTGTAATACAGGTACTGAGAGGTTATCATATTTGCTACTTTACCCACTTAGAGCACGTAGTTCTTATCCAGCGTGATCATTTTCAACTATCATTGTCATAGTGGTCCCTTATTGCCCAACTATCTTCTCCCCCTACCATTTGAGGCAGACTTCCAACCATGGACCAATCCTCCTGGCCTTTGTTTCTACTGTCCTTGTTTCTACTGTCCTTGTACTATGTTCTTATATAGATAAATGTATGTTTGTGTATAATATATATATGTGTATATATATATATATATGTATCCCCCACAAATGACTGCAATAAAAAAATCTGTCCCTGTCTTTCTGACTCATTCAATCAGCATGATAGTCTCAATGTCCATCCAAGGTAACATCTCTTATTTGCTTTCATTTATCACAGAGGAATGATCTCCCTCCTTTTTTTCCCTCCCTCCCTTCCTTCCTTCCCACCCAGCAGAGCTCAGGGATTACTCCTGGTGAGCTTAGAGGACATTATGTATTCCCTAGGACCAAACCTGGGTCGGCCACATGCAAAGATAGTGCCTTAGCAATTGTATTATCACTCCAGCCCATCAGCTTTCTCTTCCTTGTCAAGTATAGAAACAGACTCATATAAGTTCACTGCCCTTTGTTTACTTTCCATATGTTTAGATTGTGCATGGAATATAAATGTAACAAGATGCTATTAGCTTTCTGTAAGCCTGTAGTCAATGAGCGCTTCTGTGAAACTGAGGCAATTAGTGTTTTCACATTTTTGTGTCTTACCCAGGAGAAATAAACTTAACCCCACCAAAGCAAAACAATGCAACAGAACAACTCAAGATTTAAGAAAAATTTATTATAATTTAGTAATTCAAAGGGATAGTTTTATATTTAACTTCTAAAATCATAATGGTTCTTAATTCTCACAGGATCCTAGATTTCAAAAAGCAGAGTTGATTAGGACTGATTAGAATGTTTCTGGTCATCTACTCTGACAAAACACAGCCTTCGCATCTGCTGCTGTGGATTCTACTAAGTGGTAGATGAGCAGCAAGGTAAAAACTAGTGAGATTCAAGAGGTCATTTTGAATTCTACACAGATTTTACTTTGTGAACTTAGTGAGCAATCATATTTTAATTTTTTTTTGTTTTTTGGGTCACACCAGGCGATATTCAGCAGTCACTCCTGGCTCTGCACTCAGGAATTACCCCTGGCTGTGCTCCGTGGACCATATGGGATGCTGGGAATCGAACCTGGGTCAGCCGTATGCAAGGCAAACGCCCTGCCCTTTGTGCTATCACTCCAGCCCCTTAGTGAGTAATCATAGACTTGCAAAATCTTACTATTCCCCATGCAATGTACACCCTATGGAGAAGAAAATCAATGACTAAAACTTTTCTCTGTGAATGGTTAATAGTTAATCCTCTTCTGAGCATGTATTTGCCCAAAACATTTAAAGGCATTTTTGGATTGCAAAAGCAAGGAATGAGGAATGTTATCCTAACTTAAGGCCAGATGACAAAGAATAACTTAAGCCTGTGGGTAGTATTAGGCAGGCTTTTAAACATAAGGTTAGTAATTTTAGAACAGTCCTGTTCTTAATTTGTTACTTATCTGTGCTGATTGAGCAAATATGCATGTTACATAATTACCCTAATCTTTACAAGTTAGATTTTTTTACTTAGTCGTTTTGGGTTTCATTTATGTAAGATTGAGAAAAACCTTTAGTGACAAATTACGTGCCCCTTCTCTCCCAAGAAAACATGTAAATGGCTATAAATTGTCAATTTCTTTAGAAGGGCAAACTAGATCTGTATTAATATTCTTAAATTTTTAGGCTCAAAAAATTTCCTTACTGATATTATTTCAACATCTTCTAAATGAAGCTAAACAGTTTAGTATTAATGACACCAAAATTGACATTGTGTCTTAAAAGATTTAAAGTAACAGTTGTGACAAGCAAGAGTCCTATATTACTGGATATAAAAGAAATTTGGATTTGAATTTTCTTTTTAAATACATTATCATAATTTAGATTACTTGGTTATAACAGTATTATGTTTAGTGTTGGTAAAACTACATATAAAAATCTGAAGGTACCCAAAGTCATTTTATAAACTGCACTTATGTTATTTCTAATATATTCTTCCCCCTCCCCACTTACTTGGTAATCTCAGTTTTGCAATAAAAGGCTAAGGGTTTATTGACTTTCAGTTATTTCCTTGTTTTTATCTACTTCCCTGTTTTGTTTCTCCTTCTAAGGAGATATATAGATGAGTGAAATTAGCTAATATTTGTCCTGTTTTCTCAACATTTTATTTAACATGATGCCCTATACTTGCATCTACATTGCATCAAAGTGCAATATTTCATCTTTTCTCACAGCTGTGTAGTATTTCATTATTCACTTATCATTCATTGGCTATTAAAAATAGGTGGTTCAGAGTCAACTATACTAAGTGAACTTTGAGTGAACCTAAACAGACTAAAATTAAGAGATTTGTTTTCTGTTATAGCCTGCTCAGATTTCAATCTTGACAGATTGAAAGCATAGGATTGGAGAGTAGATGGTCAAATTTATTTGAAGAAAAGGAGAGCTGGGGCACAGAGATTTCTTAAATAACACTCCTGGATGTGAAAAAACTTCTATATATTTTTTAACTTAGGGATGGAGGAGCACGTTGCATTGGGTTTAAGGCATGAGATATGGTAATACAAGGGAGTTGGGGAAGAGAAGAAAGGTTGAGAGGATTCACCTCTGCACAACTGGGCTCTCTCTCATGCCATAATGTATAACTGTATCACTGTCATCCCATTGCTCATCGATTTGCCTGAGCAGGCACCAGTAACATCTTCATTGTGAGACTCGTCGTTACTGTTTTTGGCATATCCAGTATGTCACAAATAACTTGCCAGGCTCTGCTGTGTGGGTGGGATACTCTTGGCAGCTTGCCAGGCTCTCTGAGAGGAGCAGAGAAATTGAACCCAGGAGGGCCATGTGCAAGGCAAACACCCTACCTGCTTTGCTATCACTCCAACCCATAACGTATAGTACTTCATTATTTTCATGTGATTATTTTAGGGAATATAATCATTATGGGTATCCAAGAATAAGAAGAGAAATAAAAGGCATCTTAAAGAAAGATCGCCCCAAATAGAGTAAAGAGACAAAATACTTAAGCTCAAAAAGCTAAAGGAATTTCCGGTTGTCTAAATGCAAAGACCACTCCAACCAAGATCCAAAACAATGAAGCGATTAGGAAGCCAACAGAAAAGTATTGGGCTGACAGGGAGGCAAAAGTAACTTGTAAAAGTAGTTCCACCAGGCTTCACAGCAGAAACTCCAATATCCAGTAGAGTATCTGTGAGTCTCTTTCAGTATCTTGGAGAAATATAAATATAAATTTCCCCAAGCGAGCAAATATATAAAAAATATAAATTTCCCCAACCAAATGAAAGCTTATGTAATTCACTGCTCATATACATCATCTGCAAGAAATGTTGAAAGGGTACCACTAGAGAGCACAAGGTGGGAGATACATGTTTTGCATACAGGAGGTCCAGATTTAATTCTCAGCACAGCATGGCCCCTTGAGCCTGCTGGGTTTAACCCCCCAAAACAAACAAAAGAAAATGTTGAAAGGATCACTCATCTAAATTAATAAAACAAGACTTTTATTTAAAAATTGGAGAAAGCGAATGCAAAGTAAAATGTCAGTAACAGTTCTGACTATATCATTAATCACTAAATATATATATATACATAAATATATATAGAGAGAGACAGAGACTGATCTCACCAATCAAAAGGCAGAGTGACTGGATAGACTGTCAAAAAATCATTTCTCACAAGAGACTCGATATATTAATACTAATGTCGACTTAAAGTGAAGGAAGAGGAATTTTAGCTCTGTCAGTGGGAAATTTAAAAAAATTATAGGAGTTGATATACACACACACAGAAAAACACACATATGAAAAAATATTAAGTAAAACAATGTAAGGAAAGACATTTTTAAATAATAAAGATTGTAAGAAGACTATTGTAAGAGCACTATTATAAGAAGAATTTTATACTTTTCTGTCCCCAAGCATTGAATACATAAAGGACAAATAAAATGAATCACATAAAAGTTTCTTTTTCCCCTAATAAGATAGGAAGTCACTCCTATGGGTACTGGAAGTGGGTTTATATCCAATAGTGCTTGAAGGGAGGGGCAGATGTGATGCCAGAGATCAAAGTCTAAGTCTTACATGTGCTAATTCCCTGGGGAAAATAGTACCTAGACAAAAAAATTAACATAATAAATCACAGATAGAGATTTTCTTCCCCCCACTCCTGGAATACTGCAGGAGACCTGTACTGTGAATGCAGAAATTGAGATATTAGTAGCTCATTGTATGACGACTTGAACAGTTTTTATAAATAAATAAGCATCAGTAGTACTGGTCATCTGTCTAACGTAGGACCCTCTTACTAGTTGAGCCTCTAGAGAAAGGGACTATTCTTTGGTCCTATTTTTCCTTATCTTTAAAAACTGGTTATATTTTTGTCATATGTAATTATGAGGTTCAAATAAAATGTTTTATTGCTCAGATATAATATTTCTGTCATTAATGTGTGAATTTTCAAATAAAATAATTTTCCAGTTCTTTGTGGACACAACAGCATTGTGTGAGTCATAATCCAATTGAATTATAACTCTGTATACTTGGAATTACCCAAACATCAAAAGAACTTAATCCCCCCCAAGACATGCCCTCCCCATTTTTGAATCAACCACATCTTAAATTGTCACCAATAGTTTTTGTGGCGGGGGTTCCTACAAGTGATTCTCAAATGAGTGGAATTTCAATCACAGAGCTAAGTGAAGACTCGGGGATGTGAGGTGTCAGGGATTAACTGGGCAAACTCTGGTACCCAGGGGCCTCCATGGTCCACCTATAGCTGTGTCTACATATATACATATATATATGACATATATCCATCAAATTTGTCATTCTTTTTAGAGGCAACTTGCAACCACTAGAAACCTAATGAAATAAGTATTTGAAAATAAGCTATATAATATTTTGGTATCAGGCTCGATTCCTCTGTTCCTCTCCGAGAGCCCAGCAAGCTAGCAGGAGTATCTCACCCACATGGCAGAGCCTGGCAAGCTCCACGTGGCGTATTCGATATGCCAAAAACAGTAACAACAAGTCTCACAATGGAGACATTACTGGTGCCCACTGGAGCAAATCAATGAGCAACGGGATAACAGTGACAGTGATGTTTATTATAAAATATTTAAAGTGTTTACATGAACTCAATCTATAACGATGTAGCAACACTATTCGTAACACAAATGTTTTTATGACCCAAATATTTGCTGGTTTTTACACACAAATATTTTTAAAAATATTTGTCATTTTCATGATTTTTATATTTTCTGTATTTTTTCCATATCTATAGAGCCACTGCTCTCTTTATACCAATGAAAACATTGACTGTCTACACTTGCCATTTTCCATGACTTTCAAACTATGTTCCCTAGTCTTTTGCTTTATTTATGCTGCCCTAGTTCTCACTTCATATTCCTTCTTCTTTTCTGTTTTTAGAATTCACAATTTTAATCACTCCTATGGCTCTAACTAAAATCATTTATGAGTAAGATTTCAAAATACCCATTTTTAGAGAAATAGAAGTCCCTGCATAGAAGATGTGTTTATGCTTTGCTTATGACTGCAAACCACGTCATTATGTGGTGATAAAATTGTAATCTGGGGGAAAAAATGGCTATGCTTGCAAACTCTCATAGGATTTTTTAGTACCTTAGTGTGCTAAGTCCTATAGATTCAAAATTGTGAGAGGTAATGCGAGAGAAGGGCTTTTGGATTCAATGCATTACTTGCCCTAGTTTCATCCTGGTTAGCTTTGTGAACTTTGGTGGCAAAATCTCTAACTTCTCAGGGCTGGAGCAATAGCACAGCAGGTAGGTTATTTGCTTTGCATGCGGTTGACCTGGGTTCGATTTCCAGCATCCCATATGGTCCCCGAGCACTGCCAGGAGTAATTCCTGAGTGCATGAGCCAGGAGTAACCCCTGTAAATTGCCAGATGTGATCCAAAAAAAGCAAAAAAAAAATCTTTTATTCTCTTAATTTTTTTGGCAAAAGGAAACTTCTTAGTTTAGTAATTGGCAAAAGCTGGATCTAAATTAGGTGCTGTCAATGTAACCCACACAAAAGTCTCTGTATTCATCTTTTTTGGTTTGTTTTAACAGATGTTCTTTTATTTTTCCAACTCCAATATCATGTTGACAAATTTATAACATAGGTGTCAGTCAAGCCTGATCCTTTGTCATCTATGGGTCTCTGCAGTTTCATCTTTAAGAAATGACTTACAACAGAGTATGTGGAAATAAGGGCTTCCTGTTTCCTGAGCTGATGATAGAAAACTAGAATGTTCACTGCAGTCCTTCTACATTTTGAGCTTGTAGTACTCTAGAGAGAGTGTCTCTATATCCATGATTGCTATAACCCTATCTATACTCAAAATGAACTTCCATTTTACCACTCTCAAAAGTCCAGTAAGATAACACCATCCTCCTACTCACACTGGATTAAAATTTTGATAATGATTTGTTTCCTAAACATAAGAATTATCAATAATTGTAAATATCTTCCTAGACCTGGCCAACACAGTTCAGTCTTCAGAATCTTCTTTATTTTATTCACTTCATTGTTATAGGCTTTGTATCATTTGCTATTTTCTTTGAATGTATTTCTGTGGCAACTGTTGTGGATAAATTTCTTCATACTTCCATTCTCTGATTTCTTGGTTTTAACTAACTTGCTGTTTGCTTTTTTCTTTTTTAACTATCTTGTTAATTTCTATGCCCTTGATCAAACTGCTACTATTTACTTATATGTATGCTTTTTGACTTATCTTTTACTTTATTTCCCTTCACTAAAAATTGACAAGCATAAGGTCCCTTTGTCTTTCTGAATGTATTACTCTTTCATTCATTGCTTTGTATTTTCACATTTTTCCATGATAGTCCCTCTTAAAGCATAGTAATTGTATGTTATGATTCTTTTTTAGGTAGACTTATAAATATTTAAATTTGAACAAGCAGGTATCACAAAAACTGAAACAATTATACAAATAAAATCAAATTTAAATGATACTAACTCAGAAATACTGCTTTATTTAAAAATTTTAATATAAAATACGGACTACATTTCAAAAATGTTATGTGCATATTTTTGGAACATATATATGAATGTTAAATCTACCTACCTTTTATATATTATGTGTTACAAAAAGATTCTTTTAAAGTTAGATGTTTAAAAATATGCTATATTTATATGTTATAAAAAGATCCTTCCAATGTTAGATATTTAAAATATATATGTAATCTAGGATGCCATGTTAATTTAATTTTAAACTGAACCAATTTGTTGGTATGGGTAGTAGGTGGGATGTTTTGGAACTTTCTCACTCTGCAAGGAATCCTTCATAAGCTCCCTTCAAGTCAGATGGCTAACTCAAACAATAGATTTTGGGAGAGAATGGGCAGAAATTGTCCTAGTCTTGTCTCAGGTTGAATAATCAGACATACAATGCAGACAGATTACAAACCACTGACAGTAGCAAAGTGAGAGACAGTGGCAATGGAGTCACTCGGATGATGCCAGCTCTATCCTGACAGGACCCTACGTCTTCAAGGCCCCAGGTGGAAGAACTGGGAGCTCTAACAACAAAGAAGTTCACAAACAAGATGGCTATACACAGAGATGATTTAGCAGAAGTGATGGTTTTGGAAGTTCTGAGAATCACCCTGCACAGCCACAGGTAAGCACCAGTGCCAGGCCTGTGGTCCTAATTCAGTGGGGAATGGGTGGCTTTTTCACTCTCAAACTGGACCAGTCAACAGATGGCCGGGGCAGTCTGGGTTGGGTCTGTGTGTTCGAATCCCAGCAGAACTGTTTGAACTCTTCCACTTCTACATCACTAGAGGCGCTACCTTGAGGGGTAAAGATCTCATCAAGAGAATCACTGGCATTGTTTTCTTCCTCCTTTTCCTGATCTCTATCTGATCGAGGGTGCTGGCTGGGGCTGGAGGGCTCTGTGAAGAATCTGTGTGACTTGTTCTTGATTTGTTTCAGCTTTGTGTTGACTTTGCCCTTCCCTTTCGTCTGACCCTGCTGCGAAACAAGGTCAGTGGCGTTAGTTTGTGGGGGCGCGGGCTGGTCCTTTGAGGGTCTTGAGGGTGTCAAAGACTTCCTCGCTGCCTTGCTGCTGTCCTTACTGGTTTGCTTCAGCTTCTTTGAGCCCTTCGCCTCTTTGGGGTGACATAATAAACCATGGAGAAAATACAGTGGTCCCTGCTGCTTCCCACCGACCTTTATCTGGAGGAAGTGCCTGGTGTCTCTGGAACCCGCAGAGTCTCGAGGCTTTGCAGGTGGCCCTGGCTGGTAGCTGGGTCCAGTGCGGTGGATTTCTGATTCTTCAACCTGCTCTACCAAGTCTCTATGTATGGTTGCAGAGTTAGTAACAGATTTCGTTGCAGTTTGGAAATTTCCAGTAAGTGTGTCTAGTTTGGAACAACCTTGCTTTAGAATCTTCCTTTGGACGGCTTTTGGCCTCTGAAGCTCTTGTTTTCCCTGGAATTGCTCTTGGTGGCTCTGCTCCTTCTCCGCCTCCTTCCGGACCTGGGTTTCTAAGCATCCTTTCTCTTGTTTGCTCTGTTTCTGCAGGACTGGCTCAGAAGCCACAGAGCTCTTTTCTGGCTTGTTTCCTGAGCTGTTTATGAACTGCACTAGTTCATCCACACTTCGGGGGTCAGCTTCTCTTTCCTGCCGGCTTTCTGTTCCTGACAGCTCATCTCTTTTTTTCCTTCGTGCTTCTTGCCTTTTCTGCATCTCCAAATGTAGCTTCTGCCTCATTTCTGTATAATTTTTACTAGTTGATGCGCGTTGCTGTCTGCGATGTCTGCACAAACAGTGGTATCTGCATAATATAAAAGAAGTACCCCTCCTTCTGGTTGGTGGTGTTTGTAGTTCTGGTTCTGTTTTCAGAGCTGCTGTCATCATCTGCATATTCTTACTGCCCTCTTCCCAGTGTGCCATGGATGCTTTTCTTTGCATCCGGGGTCTCTTACACACCCTAGGAGGTTCTTTAAGGGAATAGCCTGCGGTGAAAGTCAGAGGATCACAGAAAAAGCAGTTCTTGATCAGCTCTGCAAAATGTGGACTGTAGTGACATCCACCAGAGTTTGATGTGGTGGAGTTTGCTGAGAGAGGATGACCGACATCAAAAATGGCCAAGTCTGGAGGGTGCTTCTCAGGTCAGGGTAACCAGGTGTCTATGATCCTCCTTGTTGAATATCATGGAAGAATTCCCTATAAAAAGTGGCCATTATATATGTTATATACTTTAAAGGCTTTATGGAGCTAACATATGTATGCAACATTATAGATATGCACAGTTGTCTATGTGCATATTTTAGGAGTAGTTTCACAATCTTTAAAAATATGCATCACAATAGCACTTCTAGGAATATATACTGGAGAAACAAAAAAGTATAGTGGAAATGACATCTGCACTTATATGTTCATCGCAGCACTATTTACAATAGCCAGAATCTGGAAAAAACCCGAGTGCCTGAGAACAGATGACTGGTTGAAGAAACTTTGGTGCATCTATATAATGGAATACTATGCTGCTGTTAGAAAGGATGAAGTCATGAACTTTGCATATAAGTGGATCAACATGGAAAGTATTATGCTAAGTGAAATGAGGCAGAAAGATCATAGAAAGATTGCACTCATCTGTGGAATATAAAACAATAGAGTAGGAGACTAATACCCAAGAATAGTAGTATATAATACCAGGAGGTTGGCTCCATAGCTTGGAATCTGGCCTCACACTCTGGGGGAAAGTCATCCCAGATAGAGAAGGGAACACCAAGTAAAATGTGATTGGAGATCCTGTGCGGGAAGGGAGATGCTTGCTGAAAGTAGACTAGAGACTGAACAAGATGATCACTCAATACACCTATTGCAAACCACAACACCCAAAAGGAAAGAGAGATATCAAATTGGAATGAATGCCCTGCCACAGAGACAGGGTGGGGTGGGGTGGGATGGGATGGGATGGGATTGGGGGGTGGGAGGGATACTGGGTTCATTGGTGGTGGAAAATGAACACCGGTGGAGGGATGGGCTCTCAAACACTGCATGAGGGAAAAACAAGCACGAAAATGTGTGAATCTGTAACTGTACCTCACTGTGATTCACTGATTAAAAAATAAATTTAAATAAAAAAATGCATCACTATCAAAGCTCCAATATCCCTCCACTAAAGTTCACTGTATACAACATTTTATGTGGTAGCTAATATATAATACATCTGATATTGACATATATATTAGAGCACAGACTTATACTATTAGTCTCTTGACTGGTTGGCATGTGATAACAATAAAGATGATACAGTGGTGATAAGGCAAAAATAAACTGGAAGTATTATAATGTGTCTGTTTTCTTTGATACCCGTTTTGTTGTCACTATCACCCCATGGTGAATACTATAGCAATGTTTATTATTATTTCTTGTTACCTCACTGAGCACTTAAAAGAAATTTCATCCATCCATATTTTGCTTTGCTCTAATGTGCAAAATATATAAGAAAACATATTTTCTCAAAAGTGCCACCATTATAAGATCCTTTTTGATGTGGATCTTAAAATGGTGGTTGATTTGCTATATCCTTAAGACATAGCAAATATAGCATGAAATATCCCTGCATTTGCAAGTGTTTGAATAATGATGTACTTTGAAGGAGACTGCCAGTGTCACCTCTAGCATTTAGTATTTGAACAGTGACAAGCATTTCTTTGTCCTTTTTCATACTAGGTATAAAGGAACTTTCATCTGTTCTTGAATCTAGTGATAGAATATTTGTGTGATACATGTTGCATTTATTAGAAAAACTGATAATCAGTGATAAAAACCAAAACATTTTCCAGTGTAGGCATTACTTACAAGAATATTGTCCACTTTGCCTCCATAATCAGTTTTATGAAAAAGTGAGACCAAGAGTATATACAGATAAATATATGAGAAAAAAATTCCATCCTGGCGCATTAGTCATAACTAAATTTATGTTTTGATGCCTGTTTTTATAAATTCAGACTATATAGATTTTATTTTATAAATATTCTTTGCCTAATTTTACATTAGTTTTATGTAATCTGTAGCCACAGAAATGTTAATTTTTAAGAAAAATACATGACTATTTTATATTTATTAAGAATACTGATTACTAATTCTCCTATTGACCTTTGGTTTAAAAGACCAATTTATGTTAAATTAACAAAATTAATTTAGATACTAACTGGTGATATAAGGAAGGCAAGTAAACTGTAGTTGAGCCTTAGTTGTAGTTACAAAATTTTTACCATGTGAAAAATATTTAACCCCTTCAAGTTTTAGTGTTAAATGTAGCTAGTGCTTCTGCCTTTGTCAAATTATGTTAGAAAAGTTTCAAAGAAACAATTAAAAACAACACAGCAATATAATGAACTGGTGTGCAATAAATTGAAAATAATGGTGACCTGAAAAGTGTTAGTCTCCCAAAGAAATTTTCAATAAGATAATAAAATAGTTACATCAGCAAATAGTTTTCATTTTCTCCCATACCATGAAAACAAGCAGTCTGCATCTAGCATAATAGCAGTAAGAGAACAGAAGAAACTGGCACCAAATTCAAAGTCCCTTTTTATGCCCCTCCTTCCTTGCTGCTCAGAAAGTCACTGCTGGGAGCAAACCCTGGCAGGAAAAAAATAATGATCATGTAAAATCTGCTCTGCAGCCTGACAATCTCTCTTTGGCACATTCCAGTGTAAAACAGTGTATTCCACATTCATTTTGAATGGAGTCTAGCAGTTGTGCTGTAGTCAAAGGAAATTCCCAAGTGAGGTTTTTTCCACTCTGGAGAAGCCTGTGTTCTCACTTGAACACTTTTTCCTCTTTCTCTCCCATCACAGCTGAGGGAGGGAGGGAGGGAGGGAAGGAAGGAAGGAAGGAAGGAAGGAAGGAAGGAAGGAAGGGAGGAGGGAAGGAAGGAAGGGAGGAAGGAAGGAAGGAAGGAAGGAAGGAAGGGAGGAGGGAAGGAAGGAAGGGAGGAAGGAAGGAAGGAAGGAAGGAAGGAAGGAAGGAAGGAAGGAAGGAAGGAAGGAAGGAAGGGAGGAGGGAAGGAAGGAAGGAAGGAAGGGAGGGAGGGAGGGAGGGAGGGAGGGAGGGAAGGGAGGGAGGGAGGAAGGAAGGGAGGAGGGAAGGAAGGGAGGAGGGAAGGAAGGGAGGAAGGAAGGGAGGAGGGAAGGAAGGGAGGAGGGAAGGAAGGAGGGAAGGAAGGAGGGAAGGAAGGAAGGAAGGAAGGAAGGAAGGAAGGAAGGAAGGAAGGAAGGAAGGAAGGAAGGGAGGAAGGAAGGGAGGGAGGAAGGGAGGGAGGAAGGAGGGAAGGAAGGGAGGAGGGAAGGAAGGAAGGAAGGAAGGAAGGAAGGGAGGAGGGAAGGAAGGAAGGGAGGAAGGAAGGAAGGAAGGAAGGAAGGAAGGAAGGAAGGAAGGAAGGAAGGAAGGAAGGAAGGAAGGAAGGAAGGGAGGGAGGGAGGGAGGGAGGGAGGGAGGGAAGGAAAGGAGGAGGGAAGGAAGGAAGGAGGGAAGGAAGGAAAGAAGGAAGGAAGGAAGGAAGGAAGGAAGGAAGGAAGGGAGGAAGGAAGAGAGGGAGGAAGGAAGGGAGGGAGGAAGGAGGGAAGGAAGGGAGGGGGGAAGGAAGGAAGGAAGGAAGGAAGGAAGGAAGGAAGGAAGGAAGGAAGGAAGGAAGGAAGGAAGGAAGGAAGGAAGGGAGGAGGGAGGGAGGAAGGGAGGGAGGAAGGAAGGAAGGGAGGGAGGGAGGGAGGGAAGGAGGGAGGAGGGAAGGAAGGGAGGAGGGAAGGAAGGAAGGAAGGAAGGAAGGGAGGAGGGAAGGAAGGAAAAAAGGAAGGAAGGAAAGAAGGAAGGAAGGAAAAAAGGAAGGAAGGAAAGAAGGAAGGAAGGAAAGAAGGAAGGAAGGAAAGAAGGAAGGAAGGAAAAAAGGAAGGAAGGAAGGAAGGAAGGAAGGAAGGAAGGAAGGAAGGAAGGAAGGAAGGAAGGAAGGAAGGAAGGAAGGAAGGAAGGAAGGAAGGAAGGAAGGAAGAGAGGGAGGAAGGAAGGGAGGGAGGGAGGGAGGGAGGGAGGAAGGGAGGAAGGGAGGGAAGGAAGGAAGGAAGGGAGGGAGGGAAGGAGGGAGGGAGGGAGGAAGGACCCATTATTCAGTTCTATAGCGCAAGGGTAGTTCTAGATCAAGTTGTCCCGCCAATTAACACTGCTAAAATAGAGTTTCTCCTATCTGAAATTTAGATACAACAGAAACTAGAATTTGGTAAATTTTGTATGGAACCTGTGATTCTGCATTTCTAACCAGCCCCCAGATACCTTTTGAGCACCTGGAAATGAGTGTGCAGCACAGTTAGTTCCTTGCTCATATCTATGCAAAAAAAATAAAAAAAGACTGCTCTGGAGCTGCTGGAAGCTCCTGGAATGCTTCTTATTCTTTCCTTAGTGCTGTTCCCAAGGCACCATCTGGCACTCATCTATTACTAAGGGACTCTAGTGGATGCTGAACACAACCTATCAAAAAATCCCCACCACTGAATACGTCTCATGCCACCACTGGAGACTTGTGAGAGTGTGTATATATAGATTTTGCATAGACCTCCAGGCACTTGTGGCAGCCACCCACTAAATATAAGTAGATCTGCTTTGATCTTATCAGCCAGAGTCTGTATCTTACCAGTCCCATATGAATATTCCAGGGTTAGCTATCACTGAAATCCCAAACTATTGTGATCCATTCCAGCAATGAATCATCAGCAGTATCTCGTCTACACTACCAAGAAATTCCTAATCACTATGCAAGAGCCTGTTGACTTGACCCATATGACTGATATAAGGCACTCTCGTAGTTATTGTTCAGGCGAACTCCAATCAGCAGTTGCTACAGTTACTGAAAGGTATATGTGTTAGAATTCCCAGCCACTAATACCTTGTGCCCCTACAGAAGGGGTCATGCACTAGGTATTGTGAAGCGTCTAGCAGCAACTAGGCCTGCTTGGCCGTGGTGTGATAGCCAATGCTAGGCACTGGTGACTGAATCCACTGGTCAATCTAGGTCCTCTTTAATTCATTTTCTATTAAATTTATATTTTTATTTAATTTATATTTAATTCATTTACAGTCAAGCAGTCTCCCAGCCTGCATGGAACTCTGTCCAGAAGGGGAAAAAAATCCCTGGCATTCATGGATCAAGATAATATCCTACAAAGAACTTTTAATATAACAGCTATATAACTACTCAAGGAAAACTATTTCACTGAACTTGAACAAAGTGAGAGCAAACATTATCAAAACTAAAATAAAAAATCCAGAGGTAAATCCAGTGACTCATCTAAAAATAAAGGGAATCAGAGGAGAATTGGAAGAAGTAAAATTGGAATTAGTGAACTCTCAGAAAAAGTTGAGACATACATAGAAAAAGACAAAAAGTAAATGAAAGATATAAAACAATAAATATAAGAATAGTAAGGTATAGTGCAGGGAGGAAGAACATTGCATCATTGAAGTTTCAGAAAGAAAATAAAGAGTACTTGTATTAGGAGAAAGAATGGCAGAGAGCGTCCTCACACCGAGAAAGGAGACTCCTAGCTTCCAGGTCAAGGAAGTCCAGATTCCAAAGAAAATATATAGATATTCATAGATATAGCATAGTTATTCATAGATGTTCATTATTCATAGATATTTATAGATACAGTATAGATATAATCATATACTTTCATAGATATAGTAGGAAATCAAGATACACTGTATAAAATTGAAAATTTTAACCAAGAATACTTTTCTGCAGCTGGGTTATCACTAGGGTTTGAAAAGTAATAAAGAATTTAGAGATAATAGGTAAAGAAATTCATCACTGACACACCTTCCAAGAAATATTCCTTAAACTTCTATAAAAGAAAATAAAGAAATCCTATTTGGAAGTAGCAAGACCTGTAAAAATCTTAATGTTGTAGAGGAGAGTATTATGAAGACTTTCAGAGTGAACTTAAAATTAATGATGTTAGGTGACATCATAGTAGTCTCAAAATAAAAGACTTCTACATTTAGAAGATAGTAATTTAAAGGAGGCAAATAGGACAAAATCACTATGCTAAAGATAGCAGAGGATAAAAAGTATAAGGTAATGCAACAACATAGGTAAAAAACAACACATAACAATAATGCCTAGTTAACATAGAAAAATGGCAAACTAATAACAATGATTTCATTATATATCATTAATAAAAAAATCAATAGAGTGGTAGGATGCATCCACTAACAAAAGTCAGTTTATATTGTTAACAGAATACATACTTTAGCTCCAAAAATAAACAAAGGCTCAATATAAAAGACTGGATACATTGGCCTCATATGTTTGAGACCTGAATTTAGTCCCTATGGAATAAAGACTAGAAACCAATCATAGGGAAAATCGCATCCTAAAAAAGTGGTGGGAACACCCAAAAGGAGAGAGAGAGCAAAAGGGAATGCCCTACCACAGAGGCACTGTGGGGACCTGGGAGGGATGTTTGAACCATTGGTGTTGGAAAATAAGCACTGGTGGAAGGATGGGCACTCAACCATTTTATGACTGAAACATAAGCATTAAAGTTTATAAGTCTGTAACTGTACCTCACGGTTATTCATAATAAAAATTATTAAAAGAGAAAGTGGTAGGACCAGCCATACTTGAAACAGACTTTAGAATTAAAAAGTCAGTGCAACATATTACACAAATAGGATAAATTAACCAAGAGAACCTAATATTAATCAACATACATGCACCAAATAGAAGAGTTTCAAAGTGAGATTATTTTAAAAAACCACAAAAGTGACATCTAGAACTATACCAATGTTGGGAGTAAAAGATCAACCAGGAAGGAACCAACAAACACAATACTTTAAATGAGGAACTGGATAAGATGATCCAATCACTGTATCACTGTCATCCCCTTGTTCAACCGTTTGCTCGAGTGGGCACCAGTAACATCTCCATTGTGAATAGCACAGTGGGTAGTTTGCCAGGCTCTGTCGTGCGGGAGAGATACTCTCGGTAGTTTGCCGGGCTCTGCAAGAGAGGTGGAGGAATCGAACCTGGGTCAGCTGCGTGCAAGGCAAATGCCCTACCCGCTGTGCTATTGCTCCATGGTTATCATTTTTTAATGTTTCATTGGATTTTATGCAACCTTCTACTCTATTTTTCTATTATTTTTCTGAGTGATTAGGAGATGAATGTTTTTGTCAGCCATAGTATTTGTCCATTTGAACTTGATAAGTTGATGGTCAATTTGCAGCTAAGGCAAAAGCTGAATAGGTGTTAATTCAAAAGAGATTAAACTGGAAATAAGTGTTAAATAAGCAATTAAGTTATTCATAATTGTACTAAGGACATAGCTTATTTCTCATTACTATGGTCTTTATAGACTAGAAGATTGGCTACCTTTCTTAATATATCTAACATTTTATACACTATTCTTTTTGCTCCCAATAAAACCTGTTAAAAATTTACTCTATTATTTTTTGTTCCTAATCTTATTCCCGGGTAAAGTACTCCTATCTTATTCCCAGGTAAAGTACTCAAGACAAAAGACTGATTATCAGGCAAATTCAAATCAAAATGAGAATTAAATATTACCTCACATCAGTGAGATTGCTTTATGTAAGAAGTACAAAAATGGTAAGTGCTGGCAGAGATGTGCTGGAAATTAATGCTCAGTACTGGATAAACAGTGCGGGTATTAAGCACCTACCTTGCATGTTGCCGATAACAGTTTAATCCATGCCACTACATAAGGTCATCTAAGCTCTACCAGAGGCAGGAATCTGTCCCTAGCTAGCACTAGGATCTTTGTTTTCTAGTATTTGATCTTTTTACCCCATTTATATTATTAAGCCCCTTATATCCTTGTAGGACCAGAGTGATAGCACAGAAGGTAGGGTGTTTTCCTTGCACACGGCCAACCCAAGTTAGATTCCTTCTTCCCTCTCAGAGAGCCTGGCAAGCTACCGAGAGTATCCCGCCCGCACAGCAGAGACTGGCAAGCTACCCATGGTGTATTACATATGCCAAAAACAGTAACAACAAGTCTCACAATGGAGACATTACTGGTGCCCACTTGAGCAAATTGATGAGGAACAGGATAACAGTGATACAGTGATTTCCTTGATTTATCCTAAATGATTTTATCACTAAAAGCATCTTCTCTTAAGCAGGGAATGGTCTCTGAATTTCGACTGGTTGCCAGAAAAAAAAAATAATCTAATTAAGTGCTTATAGCTTTTCACCCCTGCTCGTTATTCTCTAGAGAAGGGAAGGGAGCTAAAAATGGCTTCATGAGGAATCCCTCACAAAATCGAATAGATTTTGAATTTTTTTCCCATGGATGTATACCTTCAGATACTGGGAGATGTGCTCTCTAATTACACAGGAATAGAAGAACTTTCTCTCGGGACGCCCAGATATTGCCCTTTACAACGCTTCATCAGACTATTCGTCTGGGTAGTTTAGCATAAGCTTGTAAACTGTTACCTTTTGTTCTATGATACACTTCAGCAAATTGAGACTGAAGAGAGAATCCATACGTAGTCATGTCAGAAGTTGTGGGTATTATATGAAGCAAATACTTGTAATAAGCATCTAAGATTGTGAGGTGATGTAGACTCAAGGATGTAGACTTCTAAGCTCTCTGTGGAATTTTATGCCATTATAAACTATATGAGAATTGAAAATTATAGGATACCCATTTTATATCATAGAGAATTTTTTGGTGTGTGAGAAAAAAATAAGAACTTTACATTCAGTGATCAGAAACGTTAGAAATGGAAGTTTTTGATTTTCTTTTGATATAATTGTTTTAGCTTGTGGTTTGTCTAACTGCAGAATGATGATCAAATATCAAGTTCAAATGAGTACCCAACATGGCTGGTAAGATAAATAACTCTTCTCATGACTAGGAAGGAGTAGAAGTATAGTGGTGGGTTTTGTAAAATTCAAGTAAATGCACAAAAGGAAATAAGTTATTACTATGCACACACTTTTTTGGGGGGGCTGGGGGGTGGTTGCTTACATAAGTAGGAAGACGGAGTTTAAGATAATGGGCAATGATTCAAAAATGTTTCTCTTCAAAAAGTGTCCCACACATAGATCAAATATAATTAATTCTCTATTTGTTCTCTTGAAAACTCATTCATTCTTATATAAAGACTTAAAAACACACATGACTTCTACAAATTAGTCATAGTATTCACACAAAATTGAGAGTTATGTTCCTAAAAAATGAAACAATATTTAGAGAATAAATAAAATAGCACATGGTATACAAGTCAGTTCTATTCACAAACTCTAATGAGAACAGGAAATGTGATACACAAATGACACATGCGAATACACACAAAAGGCCTTACTGTATTTTTGCTTGGGATAAATGAAGGCAAGGTGGGGAGGCTAAGTACATAGGCCATGAGTGCTGGGGACTCCGTATGAGTTGTATAATGTCTGAAACATGGATATTCAGGATTTTTTCCTCACTTCTTCTTGGGAAAGACTATCAAACAACATAATGACATACTTTGTATCATAATTTAATGTCTAAATGGAATATATTATCCCTAAATTTGAACAGTCACAAAACTGATATTGTACCCTAGTTACATCAGTTCTTACTCCTAACCATTCATATCTGCTCAAAAAAAAAACATATTATAAAAAATTTCATTAGGGCAACTATGTGAAGGCCTACTCATGTTTAACACAATCTTGTTGTTAATACTAATCTTTATCCACTTCACTAGGCTTTGGTACCCAAATATATGGTCAAACATTCTGGATGTTTTGGTAAATGTATTAGAGTGTGATTAAGTCTTAAATTAATAAACTTTGAGTGGGCCTTTTTAATAATGTGGTGGGCCTCACCTAATCAGATGATTCAACTGGGTAAGCACTGGCTACTTTGCCGAAAGGACACTGAAGAGGGTCTTTCCATTTAAACAAGAAGTACGTTTGTCTTTGGACTTAAACTGCAATTCTTCATGATATTACTCTGCCTTTGAGCACCAACCTTCCACAACTGTGTGATCTCACATAAAACAAATCTAATTGCATTCATATTTATATGTATACATTAGTCTAGCTCTATTTCTCTGAAAACTGATGAATATACTCACAATAGAATTTTATGGTTTTTGAAATTTTTTTTTTTTTTTGGTTTTTGGGTCACACCCGGCGATGCACAGGAGTTACTCTTGGCTCTACACTCAGGAATTACCCCTGGTGGTGCTCAGGGGACCATATGGGATGCTGGGATTAGAACCCGGGTCGGCCGCGTGCAAGGCAAACACCCTACCCGCTGTGCTATCGCTCCAGCCCCGACTTGTCTAAAACTTTGAAATTTTTTGGTTTTTGAAATTTTTTATATTTTAGAACAAAAGGCTGCAAGATCTAGATGATCTTGGTCATACTGGATTATTCTAAAATTATACAGTAACAGTAGATACAAGGGTCAGGAGGATTGCCCCATAGCTGGAAGCCTGCTTCATGAGTGGAGGGGAGAAGGCAGATGGAATAGAGAAGGGATCACTAAGAAAATGATGGTTGGAGGAACCAGTTGGGATGGGAGATGCATGCCGAAAGTAAATAATGGACCAAACATGATGACCTCTCAGTGTCTGTATTGCAAGTCATAATGCCCCAAAGTAGAGAGAGAGTATGGGGAATATTGTCTGCCCTGGAGGCAGGGGGAGGTTGGGAAAGGGGGTTATACTGGGGATATTGGTGGTAGGGAATGTGCACTGGTGGAGGGATGGGTGTTTGATCATTGTGTGATTGTAACCCAAACATGAAAGCTTGTAAGCATATCGCAGTGATTCAATAAAATTTTTTTTAAAGACTATACTTTCAGGGATCATTTCTATAGTTCATTGAAAATGATAAAATTCTACACTATTCTTGATGCATTGACACTAGTGTAAAAACCTCATAATTTGATATTAATTTATAATTTATTATGTTCAAATTTATTAATGTACCTATTACAATTTTTGTTGCTTGCTATTGCTTATCTGTATACATTAGTAAATCTTAATAAACCCTGAATCTATGTACATAATACATTTTATTGCTATTAAAATATCAAAAATTTCTATGTATTATGGAATAGTGTTTTCTAGAATTTTCTAATGCCTAGTTAAGAAATTCAATTTTTTCCTCAGAGAATAAAATTGACAGACCATAGAATTTTTTTTATAAATAACCCTTTTCCTCATATTCTCAATTTTTAATGTTATATCCTGTACAAAGGTCTGATCCAAGTAACAATCATGTTTCTTCTATATGATAGTGTTTGCTATAAAGCAATTACACTTATAGATAGTTTAGTATAAAGGGATTCTGCTTAATAAAGTGGACTCAATGACAAAACTTATGATAATTGCTTGGTTTTAAGTACTAATAGTTAATAGTCCATATATCCTTTTCTGATCATAAAATTTTAAATTGAGCATAAAATTTGTTTCAAGAAATAAATAGGATTCTGATCCTATTCATAAAATAAATAAAAATATTTATCACCCCATGATTATTTAAAGCTGGGAGTAAACCAATTATATAAAATATTCTGTATTTTATGATATATACTGTGTGTGTTTGTTTTCTTTTGTTTTGTTTTTCGCGGGAGAGTTGTTTTTTAGGCCAATCCACTGGCAGCAGTGCTCAGGGCTTACCCCCAGCTCTGCACTAAAGAATTGCTTCTGGCAGGATATAGAACTGAACCCTGGTTGACCACTTGCAAATCAATTGCACTACCCAATATACTCTCTCTCCAGCCCCATAAGATATGTTTTCTAAGTAGGTTCCTGTCTATGACTTCATAGTAAAAAAATACATCTGAAAATATTTATATAGAATATTCAGGTTTTGCTTTAAGACAATTAAAAATTAATTTAACTTATTCATTCATGTACCAATGTACCGAGATCCAAGTTATTCCAATTTTTTTTCTTTTTGGATTACACTCAGTGATGCACAGGAGTTATTCCTTGGCTCTGCACTCAGGAATTAACCCTGTCGGTGCTCAGGAGACCATATGGGATGCTGGGAATCGAACCCGGGTCTGCCACATGCATGGCAAACGCTCTACCCGCTGTGCTATTACTCCAGCCCCACAAGTTATTCCATTTTTATAGGCCATAATTTTTCTCATCTATAATGAAAGTAAAGATAATACCCAATGATAACAGAGTGGTTAGGATTAATTTATGTAGCATATTCAAATTATGTTGACATTAGTACCAATAAATGATGATATAGCATGCCTTAAATATAATGGGATGTTTTCTTTTAAGGCAATTTTCTTTTTCTGTTTGTAGAGAGTTTACTTTAAATATATTGATTTGATCTAAGTTTCCATCCATTCATCTATTAAAGAGGTGATGAACTTTAACTAATAACATATTTAAGGATAACAGCAATATTTAAGAGAGATTTGCTAATTAAATACTGGTTCTGAAACAGAGGACTATAATTTTATGCTGAGAAAGCATACCTGGTGTTCATCTAATGTGTTAGTATGTTTTTCTCAAAGGTTTTTTCTACACACTTTTAGTAAAATTTCAATGTATATATCACTAATAAATTATTTGAGGAGTTTAGTTTCAAAGTCAAGAACTGGAATAAGAACTATTTAATCAGGGTAAACACACATTTTCATAACACCATAGCACTGTCGTCCCCTTGCTCATCGATTTGCTCAAGAGGGCACCAGTAATGTCTCCATTGTGAGACTTGTTACTGTTTTTGGCATATCAAATACACCACGGGTAGCTTGCCATGCTCTGCCCTGTGGGCAGAATACTCTCAGTAGCTTGCCAGGTTGTCCAAGAAGGATGGAAGAATCGAACCTGGGTTGGCCATGTGCAAAGCAAATGCCCTACCCACTGTGCTTTCGCTCCAGCCCTTCTATAGTATGTTCCATTTTAATAACTTGCTTAAAATCTTAAAATCACATAATCCAATTTACCACACAACTTGTGTTGTGTATAAGGATATTGCTAAATCCTTTCACAATCTGATTGCATCCCAGCTTCATAACTATATCTGCCTCAATCTCTCACCTCTCATTTTCATCATGTTTACTGTCTTTCTGCTTTTTACCATTAGCCCTGGAGTCTATTCTCAATACAAAAGACTGTTCAAAATCTAAATCTTCTCATATCACAGCCAGAATGCTTACTCTTATCTCTAATGCCTGATTTTATCAGACTCACTAGCTCTAATATTATTTCTATTCCTATACGGCTTGCTTTAATCTATTTGCTAAATGCCCTAATCTAATCCACTGATTGCTATTCTTAACTTGCACTTTCACCATTTAGACACACTTTGGCTCTCTACTCCTACTGGAACACCTCACACACAATGTTGATCCCACTGCAATACTTTAAGTTCCAAAGGCCCTCCTCCCCATGTTTTTACTAAAAAAATAAGTAACCACACGTCTTTTTCTCCCTCGAGGGAGCAATATGACGCCCACTATAGCCATGCTGCCAGACTCCGGACCAGGCTGTTTCATTCAGGGCACCCTAGAAGGGGGCAAGTGAGAGCCCTCTCCTCCCCAAAGGACCCAGCCCCGGCAGCCGAAAACCTCCAGAACCCAACCACTGCCATGCTCAAGGCCACTCCCCACATGCTTGGGCCGAGCCTCACGCATGAGTAAAGTCTGTCCAAACCCGGGTAATGCAGAACTTTTTGACCCTGGACTCTGGGCTCAACAAAACTGGGAGCGGAGATTTTCTGCCCATTTCCCCCAGTCTCCTGAGACCCAGGAGTCATGCCTATAAGCCACCTCCTGCATGCACCAGATAATCTCATCATCGGCCACCATCCAAATCACTTGGATTTCTCTCCCAGAAGGGAGCAACATGACACTCGCCATAGCCATGCCACTGGACTCCAGGACAGGCTGTTTCACTTGGGGTGCCCCAGGGGGCGGGGTGGGTGAGAGCCTCCCTACCCCAAGGGTCCAAGCCCTGGCAGCCGAAAACCTCCACAATCCAATTGCCACCACACTCAAGGCCGTTCCCCACACGCTCTGGCCAAGCCTCATGCATGAGTGAACATATCCATGGACTACGTGGCCGCAAATGTGGCCACCTCATAAGACATTCCCTACCCATTCTCTATATGTACCATGCCACATTTGATGTGGTGCAAACAGTAGGCAACAAATCAGAGGGAATTATATATTTATGTATATATACATATTTTCATATATATACATGCACACACACAAAAGTTCACATCACTCAACTTTTAACAAAATGTTTATGATATCCTAAAGATTATCTTAATGGCCCCTGACAAAATAGAACAATCTTCACAGTTTCCTCTGTGGATACTGTTTTGGAACATTTTCAGCAGTTTTTCATAACAGACAATATAAAATATTTTATTTCTGTTTTGCTTGGGACAAGAATTGGAGCTTGGGATGGAAATATCCCAAATTTGGTGGTGCGAAGGTGTAATGGTGGTGGGATTACTGTTTGAATATTAAATATAATCAAATATTGTGAACTACCTTAATTAAAAAAAATTTAAAAAGTAAGTAACCAGTGAATGCTAAACAAAAAAAAATTTTTTTTTGAATTGAGATTTTTTGATTTCTCATGACTTGTTCTCTTTTTTAAAATTTAATTTATTTTTTTAATTAGTGAGTCACAATGAGGGTACAGTTACAGATTTATACATTTTTGTGGTCATGTTTCCCTCATACAAAGTTCGAGAACCCATCCCTTCACCAGTGCCCATTCACCACCACAAATAAACCCAGCATCCCTCCCACGCCCCAATCCCATCTCCCCCCACCTCACCCTGCCACTATGGCAGGGTATTCCCTTTTGTTCTCTCTCTAATTAGGTGTTGTGGTTGAGTGGCCATTGTTATTCAGTCTCTAGTCTACATTCAGCACACATCACACTTCCCCCACGTGGCCTCCAACCACATTTTACTTGGTGCTTTCTTCTCTGAATTGCCCTCTTGCCAGAATTTGAGGCCAGCTTCCAAGCCATGGAGTCAACCTCCTGGTACTTATTTCTAATATTATTGGGTGTTAGTCTCCTACGCTGTTATTCTATATTCCACAGATGAGTGCAATCTTTCTATGTCTGTCTCTCTCTTTCTGACTCATTTCACTTAGCATGATACTTTCCATACTGATCCACTTATATGCAAACGTCATGACCTCATTTTTTCTAACAGCTGCATAGCATTCCATTGTATAGATGTACCAAAGTTTCTTCAACCAGTCATCTGTTCTAGGGCACTCAGGTTATTTCCAGATTCTGGCTATTGTAAATAGTGCTGTGATGAACATATAAGTGCAGATGTCATTTCGACTATACATTTTTGCTTCTCCAGGATATATTCCCAGCAGTGGTATTGCTGGGTCAAATGGGAGCTCAATTTCTAATTTTTTGAGAAGCGTCCATATTGTTTTCCAAAAGGGCTGAACCAGTCGGCATTCCCACCAGCAGTGTAGAAGGGTCCCTTTCTCCCCACATCCTCTCCAACAGCGGTTGCTTTTGTTCTTTTGGATGTGTGCCAGTCTCTGTGGTGTGAGGTGGTATCTCATGGTTGTTTTGATCTGCATTTCCCTGATAATTAGTGATGTAGAGCACTTTTTCATGTGCCTTTTGGCTATTTGTATCTCTTCTTTGGGAAAGTTTCTGTTTATTTCTTTGCCCCATTTTCTGATGGGGTTGGATGTTTTCTTCTTGTAAAGTTCAACCAGTGCTTTATATACCCCTGATGGGTATTGGGTGAATATCCTTTCTCATTCTGTATACTGTCTTTGTATTCTGATCACTGTATCTTTTGTGGTGCAGAAGCTTTTTAGTTTAATGTAGTCCCATTTGTTGATCTCTGTTTTTACTTGGTTGGCCAGTTGCATGTCATCTTTGAAGATACCTTTATCTTCAATATCGTGGAGGGTTTTGCCGACCTTGTCTTCAATGTACCTTATGGATTCTGGTCTGATGTTGAGGTTTTTAATTCATTTTGATCTGACTTTTGTTTATGGGGTCAGATCGAGGTCTAAGCCCATTCTTTTGCAGCGTTGGACAACCACAATGCTGCATTGGTTGTCCAGTTGTGCCAGCACCATTTATTAAAGAGGCTTTCCTTGCTCCACTTCACATCTCTTGCTCCCTTATCAAAGATTAGATGATCATACATTTGAGGTTGTGTGTAGGGATATTCCACCCTGTTCCATTGGTCTGTGGCTCTGCCTTTGTTCCAGTACCATGCTGTTTTAATTGTTACCGCTTTGTAGTAAAGGTTGAGATAGGGGAGGGTGATGCCTCCCATCGTCTTTTTCCCAAGAATTTTATTAGCTATCCTTGGACGTTTGTTGTTCCATATGAATTTTAGAATTGCTTGATCCATTTCTTTGAGGAATGTCATGGGTATCCTTATAGGGATCGAGTTGAATCTTTATAATGCTTTGGGGAGTATTGCCATTTTGACAATATTGATTCTCCCTATCCATGAGCAGGGGATACATTTCCATTTCCTTATGTCCTCTTTTATTTCATTGAGTAGCATTTTATAGTTTTTTTTTGTAGAGGTCTTTTACTTCCTTGGTTAAGCTGATTCCGGAGTACTTGATTTTCTGGGGCACGATTGTGAACGGGATTGCTTTTTTCATGTCCCTTTTCTCTGTCTCATTGTTTGCATATAGGAAGGCCATGGATTTTTGGGTATTGATTTTATAGCCTGCGACTTTACTGTATAAGTCTATTGTTTCTAAGAGTTTCTTAGTAGAATTGTCATGATTTGTTCTCTTATGAGAAGAGTTTTAGTCTCTAGATAATAGTACTTGCTTCTCCTATATAAGCCAAAAAGCTTAAATGCAGGGTCCTGAAGACAGCTCAGGAGGTTGGGCCAGATGCCTGACATTTATGTGCAAAGACTTGAGTTTGATCATCAATGCTGCATTTTCCCCAAACTCTGCTGAATCACTGTGTCCTGCCATTGAACCATCCAGCACTATGGGCTGAGTACTTCTAGAAGTTGTCTTGAAGTATCTAAGCATTGCTTTAAAGGTCTCCCCCCAAATAAATAATGCTTAAATATAGAGTATAATTATAAGATGAAATTTCTCATTAGTCTTTTCAAGGTCACTTCTATTGGATGTGATTCATAAATAATAGAAACAATTGATTCCATAAGAGGCAAAGTTCATCAGGCAGAGAAAGGCATACTATTATGTGAGGTAGTTACAAAGTATGTTCCATAAATGGTAATTGTAGTTGTATTGATCTAGAAGCAGAGATCACTAGAAATAAATATCAACTACCTAAGTAGAATATATAAACAGTATGACTAGATTAGTTTGAGAAATGCCCATTTCCTGCTATTTTGGTTTAAATACATTTATGCTATGAAAACCAATTTGAGGTTTTGGTTCTTGTGGGCTGAAATATTAGGGCTTTCTGTGTATGCTTTTATGATTATCAGAATAAAATATGATAGTGCCATTTTTAGCTTGCTATTATCTCTGATGGATGTCATCCTAACACAATTGCTTGTATAGCATATGTCAGAAATAAGTCACGCTTGTCTAAAACAGCTATTTCACTAAGCAAATCAGGCAATATTCTGGATATGTGTCTCAAAATGACTTAAAATAGATAAGGAACTAAAATAAATAAACTGATCATAAAAATGGTATAGGTAGAACTATTATTACTCTTTATTTAATCTCGTCTATTATAATTAGAAAAGGCTACACTAAAAGTCATTCAAACCTCTGGACAATAAAGGGACCAAAAGGTGCTTTGTATTAGTTATTTTGTTTTCATTTCTTCTGCCTAAAGCATTTTTATTTCTCTATAACCCATTTTTAGTACAGAAGAACTTTGTTTTGCCTAGCTTATCAGGGTAAAATTACAGCAGAAGTTACCAAAATCAATTTGTTTACTTCTGGGTAGCTATATTCTGTGAAAAATAAATTTTTTATAAAGTTAAATATTAAATTTGGAAAGCAGTAAGGTTTTGATCATTTAAATTTTTTTCTCTTTTATTCTTTTCCCTGATAAGCTTTACTTATTTCTGACAAAAATATATCTCAGGGCCGGAGCAATAGCACAGCGGGTAGGGCGTTTGCCTTGCACGCGGCCGACCTGGGTTCGATCCCCGGCATCCCATATGGTCCCCCAAGCACTGCCAGGAGTAATTCCTGAGTGCAAAGCCAGGACTAACCCCTGAGCATCACTGGGTGTGACCCCCCCAAAAAAAAGCAAAAAAAAAAAAGCAAAAATATATCTCAAACTTAGAATGAGTTTAGGAATTAGGGATGACCTTCTATGACAATTAAGAGATCCATTCATTAAGGTAACTTATTATTCATTACCATATGCACCAAATGAAGGAACATCAAAATATACAAAGCAAATATAAGATTGCTTTATAGTATGGAATATAATACATGTATAATATAATACATGGCAACAGTACAAGTAGAAACTAACTTCCTGCTGACTCTTAGTCAACCAGACAAAAAACCCTAAGAAAAATAGATTTAAATAAGGAGTTGAAAAAACTGGATTTGATAGACATTTGCAGGGCTATCTAACCCCAAAAACCAAATATACATTCTTCTTTACATCAAACATTCACAGGAATAAGCCATATACTTGCACATCAAATTAATGTTTATAAAAACATGAAGATTGAATAAAATGCTATAAATTTCTAAATTAACACATAAAGACAGCTAAAAAAACAAACTTCTTTAGCTTAATAAGCAAAATAATGACTATTAGTCAGTGAAGAAATCAAATAAGAAATAGTTATTCTTGGAAGCACGAAAATAAAGAACCAGGCTATTCAAACATGTGGAGCATAGCAAAATGCAAAGCTAAATGTTCATAAACATATATGCTTATATCAATGTATAATTAAAAATCTTAAATAATGTAACCTAAGATTTTAAGAAACCAGAGAAGAAAACAGAAAACTAGAACCCTAAGCAGCAAAAAGGCAATATTAAAAATGACAAAATTAAGTATAACTAGACAACATGAAAGACCAATTAAGTAAAGTTGGTTCTTTGAAATAAATTTACCCTTTTGCATGGCTAAGGAAAAAAACAAAAAAAATTTACCACAAGGATTAAAAGTTAAAGGAATCATTTATAACAGATGCTAACACAAAATATTGTGAGACTACTATTCACAATTTTATGCTATAGATTAGAGCACTTGAAGAAATTAACAAAATTTCAGAATCTTATATTCTCACAGGAATGAATCAGTAAGAAATAGAAAACCCAAATAGGTCAATTATAAGAAAGAAAAATAAACCAGTAATTCCTTCTAAAGAAAAAAATAACCTAAGTATGATGTATTCTTAGTGAGTTCTACTAAACCTAATACCTATACTACACACACACACACACAAAGAACTGTACGTCAGAAAGAGAACCACCAATACAGGATGATCTTATATGAGGTGGTATGTAAAGGGGAGATGGTACAGCATGTAAGGCACTTGCCTTACATAAGGCTGACCTGGATTTAATTCCTATAACCCCATATGTCTCTCCTGAGCACCCCCCCTCCAAAAAATCAACAAGAAGAAATAGACAATACCCACTGTAGTACTGTCTTCCCGTTGTTTATCGATTTGCTCAAACGGGCACCAGTAAGGTCTCCATTGTGAGACTTGTTACTTTTTTGGCATATCGAATACACCTAGGCCAGGCTCTGCCATGTGGGAAAGATACTCTCCGTAGCTTGCCGGGTTCTCCAAGAGGGAGGAAGGAATCGAAACTGGGTCAGCCACGTGCAAGACAATAAATATCCAATAAAAAAAAAATAGCAGATTCTTACAACAGAAATAAGGCTACCTTGAGTAAGAAGACGAGAGGGTCCTCTGAGGACTGTGGTGGAGGTACATTGTCACTTTGGTGGTGGACACTATGGCACTATGGGCAGTATGGTAACACTGTCCCACCAAAACATTTGTACTCCTGTCAACTTTTACCTCAAAATAATTAATTTTTCCAACCATATTAAAAATTCCAATATATTTCTTAGTTTACAGATTTATATGCTTTAATTCTCTTTTGCTGAAAGCAATATCACCTTTTCCCCTACCATTTGCTTTTTATGGTAGCAATGTCAATGATTACACACATGAACTGACGTCCTGCAGCTGTTTTTGTCTCCTTCCATTCCTAACCCCTGAAGTCTCAGGAATAGGTTTATCTCTGGAAGTTGGGAAGATTTGAGTTCAAGCTTTAATAATATCTTTTATAGCAGGTAAATTGTGTTTCAGAGAGAATCACATCAGAAAGCATGAAAGGATTATCTATCTCGACTCTAATGAGGATAACGTTATAGATGGCTTCATGTGTTCTAGGCCTGATAGCTCCATTCAGATTTCCTCAAAGTTTTCTCTGAAACCTGAGTGGGGAACCTTATTTCCACAAAGGACCACTTAGATAGTTATCATATAATTCCAGGCCACACAAGACAAGAGAAATAGTTTATGAGAGGCTTTTAAGAAGCATATCTATTTGCCTTATCAAATGCCAGGGGTAATCTACACAATTTCATACGCCTAACATAGACAGGGCATTCTCCACCCCCCCTTGAAGACTTAATTTCTGATATTACCAAAATAAAGTGTTTGCTACAATGCCAGAATATAAGTTTTTCTAATTTTATAATTTCAAGTACATTTTTTAGCTGTGACCACACTGTTTATGTTCTTGGTTGTCAATTTGCTCTTACTTGAGCATATTATGCAGTTGTTGAGTTTGGTCTGTGATTTAGTTCCACTGAAGGGATTACTGTGTTATTGTTTCCATCTATCCTGTTCGTCTTCTTTTCTGTGTGTTCATTTTTGGTCAAAGGAGGAATTTTGAAGATGTGTTCATTTCTGGTTGAAGGAGGAATTTTGAACAATAAAATTGTGTTAGTGAGGCCACATGTCACCTTCAAGTTTTTAAGTCTGCATCTAACATTCATTTCTATGCAAACTCCCATGTTTTTCTCCTCTTGTAAATATTTCTGGTCCAATTAGCAATTTCTTTTTTAGTGTTAAAGTAGAAGGGCAGAGCTGAGTTTGCACTTATAACTGTAGTTAATTACACAGCTGTGTGCTGAATTTATCGAGGATCTTATTTGTGAAAAACTAAAGCCTACTTCTCCGGTTTAAAAACTCTCCCCAATGTCACTTTTATTAAGGGACTCAAAATAAGTTTTGGCCAGACTTTCTAGAGGTATTTCTTAGAGCCAAATCTCTTTGTCTTTTATTTATTTCTACTGGAAATAGCATTTCCTCTTCCCCCATAGTCCTTGCCAGTGTTAGAATGTCCTCTAAAATTCCTTGCAACTTATTCTCAGAATTTCTTTTAGCCAATAAGATTATTTAAGTTGTGGTATAAAATGCAGCATTTTCTTGACTGTGGCCATTTACATTGTTTCAATAAAGTTTCAAATATTTGATGTTGAACTGCAGCATTTTCAGTAATAATACTGACATCATTATAAAACATATTGTAGGAAAAAACAAAACAATTATGTTGAAAGTTTATGAATACAAGTTTGTATGTTTTGGGATCCGTATCCAGCAATGCTCAAGGGTTAGTCTTGGCTTTGCACTCAGGTATTACTCCTGGTGGTGATCAGGAGACAATATGGAATGCCAGGGATCAAGCCTGGTTTGGTGCAAGTCAATTGCCTTAACCACTGTATAATATCTATGGAACCAATATTAATTCGAGTTATAAATCCAAGAAACAGATACAAATATAGCCTTTTATCCTATTACTATGTATGTTCTCATCATCATACCTCTATATGCTGTCACCATAGAAAATAACAGTTCCAGCTTATGGTAAATATTGTCACCTTATTAATATTGATTACTCATCCTGGGAGATTATATACTCCATTGGGGGTACTTGAATCTAAAACAATCCAAGTACCATGTGTGAGCTCTAAAATTCTATAGTGAGAATTGCTTTTAATAATTTAAATGTTTTTCAGTAATTTTTCACCTACTGATAAAATAGTTATCAAATGAAGTCTATAAGAGTATGCTTGATTCCAAGCCATGGAGCCAACCTACTGGTACTTATTTCTACTATTCTTGGACATTAGTCTCCTATTCTCTTATATTCCACAGATGAGTGCAATCTGTCTATGTCTGTCTCTCTCTTTCTGACTCATTTCACTTAGCATGATACTTTCCATACTGATCCACTTATATGCAAAGTTCATTACTTCATTTTTTCTAACAGCTGCATAGTATTCCATTGTATAGATGTACCAGAGTTTCTTTAACCAATCATCTGTTCTCGGGCACTCGGGTTTTTTCCAGATTCTGGCTATTGTAAATAGTGCTGCGATGAACATATAAGTGCAGATGTCATTTCGACTATACTTTTTTGCCTCTCTGGGATTTATTCCCAGCACTGGTATTGCTGGGTCAAATGGGAGCTCAATTTCTAATTTTTTGAGAATCGTCCATATTGTTTTCCAAAAGGGCTGAACCAGTCGGCATTCCCACCAGCAGTGTAGAAGGGTCCCTTTCTCCCCACATCCTCTCCAACAGCGGTTGCTTTTGTTCTTTTGGCTGTGTCCTAGTCTCTGTGGTGTGAGGTGGTATCTCGTGGTTGTTTTGATCTGCATCTCCCTGATGATTAGTGATGCAGAGCACTTTTTCATGTGCCTTTTAGCCATTCGTATCTCTTCCTTGGGAAAGTTTCTGTTCATTTCTTCACCCCATTTTCTGATGGGGTTGGATGTTTTCTTCTTGTAGAGTTCAACCAGTGCCTTATATACCCTTGATATCAACTCCTTATTGGATGGGTATTGGGTGAATATCCTTTCCCATTCTGTAGACTGTCTTTGTATGCTGGTCACTGTATGTTTTGCGGTACAGAAGCTTCTCCCATGCTGGGGAAAAAGGTTGCTCAGATAGAGAAGGGAACACCAAGTAAAATGTGGTTGGAGATCCCGCCCGGGAAGGGAGATGTGTGCTGAAAGTAGACTCGAGACTGAACACAATGGCCACTCAATACCCCTATTGCAAACCACAACAACCAACTGAAGAGAGAGAGAGAGAGAGAGAGAGAGAGAGAGAGAGAGAGAGAGAGAGAAATCAAAAGGGATTACCCTGCCACAGAGGCAGGGTGAGGTGGGGGGGGATGGGATGGGGGGAAGGGATACTGGGTTTATTGGTGATGGAGAACAGGCACTAGTGGAGGGATGTGTTTGTGAACATTGTATGAGGGAAAAACAAGTTCTAACATGTGTGAATCTGTATCTGTACCCTCATGGTGATTCACTAATTAAAGAATAAAATAAAGAGTATGCTTGATTTGTGAATTTTATTAAGTTTCACCAAATTACACTAACTACATAAAGGAGCCATTATAAATGAAAAACAGAGGTTACATCTGTTCCCATTACACTAAATAATGACATTAGAAAAATAACTAAAAATCAAGAGGTATCATCCAACACAAGGTGAGTCACAGAATATAACCAAACACAAATTCACATATAAATACCTCAATTTCAGCTAACCAAAGACCCTTTTCTAAACAGAAATTCTTCTCACCCAGATTTATCAGCACAAGCCTTTCCTATACTAAGCATCTTAGACACTGAGACCTTACATTAAAACTTTGACCATATTACTAAATATTTATGTTACTGTAACATACATGTTACTAAAAGACTTTTGGGATCAATGTTTTTAAATTATATTCAGGTTTTGTGTAAACAAACCTCTTGTGATGATTTACTATACTTAAAGTCCATGGATCAAAAATAGTATGTGAATGTATGCATGTAAGATATTTATATTTTATACTTAACATATACAGAGTTTCTATATATGCATATATATTTGTGTTTCCTATACTAATATGGAGAATGTATGGACATTCTTTATATTTAAAAATTTTTGTTGGTAAACTTTCCATTTGTCCTCTTTCATGTAAGTTTACTACATATGTTAAATATACAAATGTCCATTATTTAATCACACAAATACTTAAATAAATCTTGACTTATTGTTCTGATTATCCTAACTGTTTATTTTTTAAGCACCAAAGAATTCCAATAGTCAAAAACAATATTTGGCCTTGACATCATTTTTAGTAATATTATTAGTATTGTTATTATCAAGCATAGTATATGATTATAAAATATGTTGAAAGTACATCAATGCAAGTTTTAGCTCAAAGAAACAGATACAGATGCATTTTTAAAGTTAGTAAAAATTCATTTATCATTAAAAATATCAGTAGAAACCAGAATTTCTTAATCATTGCTTAGAAACACCTCAAGTACACACACAAAATATCTATGTCTAACAACTACCACTGTGAAAACAAGTAGGGAAAGTAATATAAAAATGGTATGATTGTTTAGATGTGGAAACTAACACACTGAAATGTTTAATGACAAAGTACCACAATTGAGAGCACTTGATCTATAATAGACATAACTATGAACATGTCTGTTTGCATTTTAAGTTTTTATATTTCTTATCTTTTTCTTCCAGTTATGCTGAAAATATCTAGTGAATGTGGTCAGTTCAACATTTGCTTTTGCTTAAGGCTATATCCAGCAAATTAATTCTTCCTCCAATTCAGAAGGGAAATCAATTACCCTTGCTAAAGGGTGGCTGTCTTGAGTGATTTTAGGAAGGAACTAAGGTCATTCAAAAGAAATGTCTAAAATAGCTGCAAAAAAGTTAAGAGCAAGATAAGCAGTAATTTACCATTTACTTCATCCCTATAATTATGTGCTTAATAGAGGACAAATTTTATCAGTCGGTATTTCCAGGGTCAAATTGGTATTTCAGTATTTCCGTGGCTAAAGTGTTACTCACCTTGCTGGAGATAAAGAATAGGTACAAGACTAAACCTTACCAATAGCAAAAAAGGACAATGGTATGCATTTTTATTTGGTTATTCTAAGCTTCAACTAATTAGTAAGGAGGAAGTGTTTAAGTTATAAACAGTTCCATTAAGAAAACAACGGCACCAAAAAATGCAGATGTGAAATATCAGAGCAATTACGTGTACAAAGTCTATTATTGTAGAATAAAGGTTTTTACATATGGACTTGAAAGGAGTCTTTACTAGAGATTTTTGACTTATAGTTGGACAGAATAAAACACACTTGAACTTGGGGACAGACTGTTTGCCTGACTTTGGCTCTCTTCAAGCACAGATCATGGAATTTATGATGTGCCCAAGTCTGAAGTTCCTGACCATCAGGGCAGCAAGTTTATTGATTTTTTTCTTACCCTGCCATAATTATACAGAGAAGCTTGACTACATGATCACAGAGGCATAAAAGCAGCAATGGGAAAGTCTCCCTTGAACTGTATCAACTGTATCAAAGCTAAAATGCATCATATATATTTTGGTGGTTCAAATAGAAGAAAAAAAAAACAGTTGGATGGACAATAAGCACTCTGACCTCCACGCTTACCCAAATTCTTTCTTTGCTGCTGCATATCTTTTGCTTTTATATCAAAGCTTTCTGTGAGTGTCTTATGTTTCAGGATTGCTGTCAAATAGCAAAGCTAGTGAAATCTGTAAATGCATCTTAGGATAAAAGGACATGAAGAGGAGAAAAGAGAAACTAGGGGAAATGGAAGGAAGCTAACAGAAAATCTGCTACATGCTCATCTATTGTAGCATTTATTTTATCTGGTCCATTGATTCGCATAGGTTAACAGTTCAAACCAAAGAGGAAACTAGTGAGCATTCATTGTCATCTCCTATTTTAAATGATTTCTTTTTTTGGTGGTGCAACAAAAATATAAGCCAAGTTTTACACATTGTAAAGGTTTGTGACTGGCATTCATCCCAGAAAAAGGAGTACTGAAGAGTTTTCAAAAACTAAACATAAACAACAGACATTAAGGAGATGTTGTTTATGCTGCCTCACATGACCCCACATCCTTTGCCCTTTTTTAGTATTAGTTGCAAAAATGCCCTCATTGTCTCTAATTATCAGGAAGAACTGGGCTTGTCTTAGAACAATGAGAAATAGAGTTCTCGCTCGAGAAATTCTTATAAATCTGTCAATTAGGTCTAAAATTGTGTCTCAATTTTGCTTCTAGCAAAAACAGAAAACAAAATTATTCTTTACCAATCCTATATGATTTATGCAGACTTACTGACCTGCCATGAAAAAATAGACATAATTTCAATTTACATTTAAAATCAGGTAAATAGATATTGAAATTATTTACTTTTAAACTTGGAAGACATATGGTGATACAGCTCTCATCTCTATTTGTAGCTGGCCTTCCTCATTTAACACTATAATTTTTGATTTTTGGTTCACATACAGTGGTATTCGGGGCTTACTCTTGGGTCTGTGCTCAGGGAGCACTCCTGGCTTCTTGTAGAACCAAATGGGATGCTGGGGATAGAACCTGGGTGTGCAAGGCAAGTGCCCTATCCACTGTACTATCATTCTGGTCCCCCTTTTTAACTGAATAAAAATATATATATATTAAGAAAAGCACTGATAATATGCTAAGGAAATAGAGTTCTCTTTTTGATCTTTTGGGGGTAGCCAATATACAGCACTGTAGCGCTGAAGTACTGTCATCCTGTTGTTCATCATTTGCTTGAGCGGGCACCAGTAATGTCTCCATTTTGAGACTTTGTTATACAGATAAGGAGAAATTGTAGAGATAGCAAGTGGCAGTACTCCTACATCTAACCTGCATAGAGGCAGAAAAAAAATTAAACTATTTCACTCATAATCCAAAAACAGTGGATGCATATAACTCCTCAGTCCTAGGCCACCATCAATCCCAGGTGTTCTTTGGGCCAAACAAAGTTACAAGGAGATACAGCTTTGAAGAAGGTAATACTATACTTTATATTTTGATGTGATAAATCCTATAGTTCATGTTAGATAGAAGAATAGCATGGATGATTGAAATATTTGTGGCATTTTTCCCATGTCCTATACCCAGAAAAATTCAAATAAAAATTAAATCAATGAACAGTTTTAGGTCAGGTATAATTTTCTGTTCTCCACAGAGAGTAACACTTTCTTTTTTCCATTCTAATAGATAATATGATACTATTTTGATACTACTATGATACTAACTCAATTGTACAAGAAATATAGGCAATTCAACAATATATAAATTTCCTGGTCTTTAAAGATATTAGTATCATAACCCTTTGCTCTGTTTTGATTATAAGGGATAGTGTTCAAGATGTTTAATTATTAAACAAATTATATTTCATAGCCTGTAAGTCTACAGACAGAATCTCCTGCCCCCATGCCAGACTGTCTTCTCTGGGGTACCCAGGGGGGGTGACTTTCCCTCCCCACCCCAAGCAGGACCCTGGCAGCCAAAAACCTCCAGAATCCAGCCACAGCCATGCTCAAGGCCACTCTCCATATGCTCAGATGAGCCTCACCCATGAAGGAACCAAGCCACTCTCCATATGCTCAGATGAGCCTCACCCATGAAGGAATCAACAGAGGAATCCAGGTATGTGCGACCTGTGGCTGAGATTTCCAAGCCTGCTCAGATTGGGACTGGCCTCCTCCACACAGATCCCCAGTTTTCCAGTAGCTTGGCAGTCACACCCACAAACTGCCCCCAGGTGCCATGTAATCTCATTAATGGCCAAGATGCAGAGATCATAAAACAAAGCTGTGGGAAGAGAGTGGTGCAGAATCTTGCACGACAGAGCCTGAAAAGCTACCTGTGGTGTATTCAACCTGCCCAAAACAGTAATAACGGGCCTCATTCCCCAACCCTGAATGCGACAGGGATGAAAGGAGATGTTACTGGGCCCCCTTGAGCAAATCAATGAGCAACAGGATGACAGTAATACAGTGATGTCTACTTCACTTTCAATCCAAATGTCCAAATTTTTGTTCCAGGATATGCTATGTCTCTGTTGTGTGAATAAATTACCTTTAAATATAAAATATGTTTATGAATGTCAATTGGACTCAGTGAACAAAATAATGAAGATGCAAAAGACACTACCAGTGAAGACTGTTTGATCTGTCAGTTTCTAGCAGAATAGTTCAAAATACTGACATGCGTGCTTTGCATGTGGGTGTCCCAGATTTGACTCCACACATGATGGTAAGGAATAACCCCTGAGCACTGACCTGATAGTGTCCCCTCAGTACTGTCCCCTCAGTACTGTCAGGTGTTTCTGGATTAAAAAAATTAAGTTTCTATGTTTAGACCACTAAAGAATAAAAAATCCAGGTTATTTTGCTTAAACCAGGCTGATTAATGGTTGTAATGCAGATATAAATGTTAAAAAAGTGTTTAGCACTAATACATCTCACTTATCTCAAGAGAACTTTGACAGAAAAAGAGCAGTCAGTGCCTGCAGAGTTAGCAGAAACGCAGCTATGCTAGTCTGTGACATAGGGCAGTATCTGGGGGACAGAGGGACATCAGAGACACACAATAGATCAATCAAAGAAATCATTGAACACACTGGGGACTGAGTGTAAGTTAAAAGATACGGGGAAGTCCTCTGCTAAAAGAGTCAGACTTCCTCTCTGCATCAACTACAGAACTGAAGAGTGGAATTCAGTACTGCCGTGAGTCCAAGAGACTCTCCTTGGAAACGAACATGATCAGCGAAGTTGTAGAGTGTCACACTACCAGGAGAAAATGTCTCACATCTTTTTAAATGTTATTTTTGACTATATGACTTTGAGGATACTTATATTTGTACCTATAATTGTACTATACTTCAAAATTATTTTTATTGAATCACTCTGAGATATAGTTAAAAAGTTGTTCATGACTGGGTTTTGATAAATTTCATTAAACAATTCTGTTACCTCATTTTTTCCTATTTTTCTATTTTATAAACCAAGAATATTACTAAGTTACTAGCAAGTATCCAACCTAAACAATTCTTGAGAATTAACTTATCACTGGGTTATAATAAACTCAAATTTAGGGGTATTAGAAAAGCAGTAATTTTCTTAGATATTTGCAATTTGTTCAGATCATTTATCCCAGGTCCATTTAACATAAGCAGGGAGTGCTAACATATTGGTGACAGAGTATTTTAACTTTTGTTTTTTCCACCTATTTGGCAGTTAATTCAGTGTCAGCAAGACTTTGCTTGGGCCTGTCAACCAAAACATCTACCTGCAACTTCTCTACAGCACCTGGGTTTTCTTACAATTAAGAGATAACTGGCAAGGAAGAAGCAATATCACTTTCAACAGTGCAAAAGTCACAAAATCACTTCCTCCAGTTCTACAAATGCAGTCATGAATAGAAATTGGATTGACAAAAGGAGTAGGAATATTTTCCCTTCTTGTCAGAGGAATGGCAAGTTCCTGGTGTGGCATCCCGATATTAGAGTATTGGTGGAACTATAATATATCAGCTGAAAATAATATTGGCCACAATTTTCTACTAGGTTCAGTACTAGAAAGTATTAAAAATTCTGTAGGTTGAAGTGATTGCTCAAGGGGCTAGAGAAAATGCATTGGATATGGGAAGACTGGGCTGGATTCCCCACACGCCATGGGCTTTGAATACCACTGGATACAACTCAAAACCAACAACAACATCAAAGTGCAAGTCCTTGGCAATGAAGTGTCTTGGGGAACTAAAAATGTATGATAAATTTTTTTCCAATTAATTTTACACAGACCCAGTTGAATGGTTTTCTTCTTAGTGATTTCTTGCAATATTTAATCACTGTATCACTGTCATCCTGTTCATCAATTTACTCGAGCAGGCATCAGTAATGTCTCTATTCCTCCCAGCCCTGATATCTTAGCAGCCTCTCCTTACTCGTCTTTCCCAACAATTGGATGCTCTTTCAGGGTCAGGGGAATGAGACCTCTCATTACTGTTTTTGGCATACGAATACACCATGGGTTGCTTGCCAGGCTTTGCCCATGCTGTCAGGATATTCTCCATAGCTTGCCTCTCTGAGAGGTATGCAACTCTATTGCTTACAGTCTGAACTCCATCAAATATGGTGTGGTAACTATGGAAAATGGGTAGAAAGTGTCTTACAGTGTAGTGTGTTGGAAAGCAGCCTGTAGTATGGCAGCAGTTAGGTTATGGAGGTCAGTGAGTGAAAACCCGCCCTGAGTGAAAAGAGCCTGGTGCGGAATCCCGAAATAAATGAAATCACCCAATAATTTCCAACTTCACAGCTAAGGTTAAAATATCATTGGATATAAAGTTAAATTTTAACTAATTTTGGTATTTATGTAATAGATTTCTTATTAATTCATAATAGAGTATATTATACCAGCATAAAAGGTTACAAGGATCAATGAAATTCATAACTAAAACTATGTGTAATTTATGAAAAAGAAACTAAGAATATAAAATAGAAGATGATTATATCAATAAAGTATTCATAGGATACAAACCACTTGTAAAAATGTGAAATTGAATCCTATCTTATACTATAAGCAAAAAAGAAATAAAATATTAAAAGGATACCTAAAAAATTATACTCTTGTAATCATTGAGGTGTGACTATATCATCTTAAAAAGATTACTCAATTTCCACTCTTAAATTCACAAATTATGGAAAAATAAATAATCAACGATTCATCTGCTTTTACATTAGCCCACGATGTTCAGAATCACATTATCTTAGTGAAGAAAGTCATTGGCATGACAGGAAGAGGAAGCATACTGAGAGAGCTATGCAAATATGGTAGCAATACAAAAGAAAGGGTACAAGGAGGCAAGTGAGAGTGTATCTTCCAAAAGTTTCATTTCAGATACATAATAAAGAGTTAGTATGGTCATAAACCCTATAGACTAAATTCTACAAAGGGCAACATAAAATTACTCTTATTTTACAACTCTTTGTCTTATTCCTGTTCAAAAACTTAGTACCAGTTCTCTATAGAACCAGCAATTGACATAAAACTGATTTTTTATGGGGTACTTAAAAGAGAGGAGATAATGGTAAGGTCATTTACATAAACAAGGTCATATTTGGGTTGTCTGTGACATGACTAAACCCTTATTTCCTTCCCCACTTGTCTACAGGGTTGTAGTTCATCTACTATTCCTAGTAAACCACAATCCCTTTAGTAGCAACCCAAAGGAAAATCATTACATCACTCATGATGCAGTTAATTACTAAGCAGCTGATATATATTTTGAACAAATAAGATGGTACAAAATTTTAAAAGGTCATAGAAAAGTCCAGTGTGGAATTAGTAGTAAACAAGAGTTAAAAGTAGCCCCCATGCATCACCGAGTGTGTCCCCGCCCCCTTTCCCCAAATGCACAAGATATTTTTTAAGTGAGGATATAACATAAGAACTGCCTGTTTCCATTAGTATAAGCATTATCAGAATAATCTCAGTAACAGTGGTGAGCAGATTTATTCAATATCCAAGAACTATGAACTCTGGAAAAGTACCTAAGGATATGATTTCATGTATCTAATGGAATATCTAGTTTTCTAAAAGAGACCAATAATAAGACATAATAGTAAAAATGTTAAAACTTAGTTATAAAGACATTTTAAGGTGGCTAGAGACAAATATGTAAAATACAAAAATACACTCATTAGGCTATTTCAGACTTACCTGAAATTCTATAGACTAGAAAATAGTTAAGTATTTATCCAAGATATTTAAATATAAAAACTGCTAGCTAAGATTGCTATGCCTAAAACATAAAGGGAAAATGAACAAAGAAAAATAATTTTGTCATTAACAAACCTCCCACAGAAGACTTTTATAAAAAGCAACCCTATCTGAATTTTTTAAGTTACAGAAAAGTTAACAAGATAGTCATAATGTTTGAACTACCTCAAAATGAAGTAAAAATACTAAATTATAATGTTAATATTAATAGTAAATAAATTGTAATTACAAAGATCATAATTTGAGTATTATCTCATCATAAAATGTATAAAGTTATCCCAGCGTATAAAATGCAACAAAAATATTAAGAAAAAAGATCTACATGAACTAATAAAGACAAGACTTCAGCAGAAAAAAAAAATTAGGACAAAAACATTTCAAACAAATCTTATGGTACCTACAAAACAAAAATGAAGACTAGAGACCAAAAAAAATGCTGATAAAGGAAATAAAAACAACATGGAAACCCATTAGAATTATATGACAGGGGCTCGAGCAATAGCACAGCGGGTAGGGCATTTGCCTTGCATGTGACCGACCCGGGTTCGATTCCCAGCATCCCATATGGTCCCCTGAGCACCGCCAGGGATAATTCCTGAGTGCAGAACCAGGAGTGACCCCTGTGATTCATCACCTGTGACCCAAAAAGTAAAAAACAAACAAACAAACAAACAAACAAAAAAAAGAATTATATGACAGCCAGAGAATATGGAAATGACACAAAGCAGATACAGAACAACCAGGGAACAAAAACTAAAAAGAAAAAATGGTTTTGTGCATAAATATCACCCTCAGTGAAAATAAACAACTCATGAATCAAAACATATAAATGAATCAAGCAATTGGAAAAACAAAATTCAACTCAATGTTTAAGACTCACTTGAGCTAAAGATAAGGAGACTTAGGAGATGGAAAAGGCACTCCAGATAAATGGGGTATCTTTAAAAAGCAGAATAAAGTACTTAGTCAAAGCTAGTTGTAGAGAATTTTAAAGCTCCAATTATGTCAACAGAACATCCAAACAAAGAAATACTAGCTTTAAAAAACACATTCAATGAGATACACTAAATAGATATTATAGAGTTTTCTAACCTCAGTTGGCACATACTTTCTTCTTAAGTGCCCATGAAACACTGTGTAGAAGACAGTATTTGAGCACACAAAATAGGTACAAATAAATGCATAAAAACAAATTTATATTGAACAACATTTCAGACCACAATAATATGAAAGTAGAAATGAACAAAAAGAAGAAAAATACAAATATGCATGGAGTAAATTGAAACTGCCAAATTCAGGTCAATAAGTAAATCTGAGAAGAAATAAATAGCTGTAGATAAATGGAAATGAAAGTGAAATTTACCAGAGTTTACTAGATGCTACCAAGTGTGACAAAGATGTATTTTTATAATAACAACAAGTATTGGTGACCTATAATCTCAAACTAGAAAAAGTTAAAGTTCAGTAGAAGAAAGAAATGCTAAAATATTAAGAATGAATGTGCCCAGCTTTAAATCTAAAACTATAGTAATCAAATTGTGTGATAATTTAATAAAAGCATTTAGACAAATGCAACAGAACTAAGAGCCCAGTGATAAATCCTCATATATACGAGTAGTTACTTTAGGACAAAATTGTTGAGATCATTAAAGAGTAACTTTAACATATGATGCTGTGGAAGCTAGATAGACATAGGTTAAACAAAAATGACGTTAAAAATCACCACATAGCATGCACAATTATCTCAAAAAATGGAAGAAAACTCAGATCTTAGGTCTAAAATCATGAGAATACAGTAAAGCATGCCTAAGCAAAACACTCCATGATATTGCTTCCACAGTTGCAACACCATTGGCAAATAAAAAACAAAATATTAACAAATAGCATTACATTAAACCAAGAAGCTATGGAATTTGAAATATAAAATATTTAATTATTTTATATTTCACTATGAAACAAACTATTACTAAAACAGATAAACTACTAAATGGGAGAAAATAATGACACATCATACATCTGACAAAGAACTAATATTATTTTTATATAAAGAATATATAAAACTCAGTATAATGTGGCCAAAGAAGTGATACAGTAAGGATGCTTGCTTTGCACACAATATATCTGTGTTTGATTCCCAGCATCCCAAAACCCCTGGAGTGATTTCTGAGTTCAGAGCCAGGAGTAGATCCTAGTATGACAAAAAAAAACAAAAAACTCAACACTCAACAGGGAAACATTAACTCCATCAAAAGACAGGAAAGCCTGAAAACACTTCTCCAATGACAGACAGCAGGCATGTTAAAAACATACTTTAACACCATGGATTATCAGGAAAATACAAGTCAAAATGAGAAATCTCACCATAAAATTACCTGTATCAAAGAAATCTCAGACAGGGAATATAGAGAAAGTAAGGAACCCTCTTCACTGTTGGTAAGAAGCCAGCACTGTCTGTGGAATACAGTAGGGAGATTTCTCAAAACAGTGAAAATAAAGCTATCATATGATCTGGTTATTCTGCACCTAAAATCTACCCAAATACTGAAAATAGAATTAGGCGAGAATATATATGCATATGGAACATTTATTGCAGCTCTATTGAAAATAGCCAACATCTGAAAATGCTACAAGTATTCAACCAATGACCATGGAGTTGATAAAGAGATATTGTACATAAATATAATGAATGCTACTTAACTATAAGAAAAGATGAACTTGATACAACGTGAATGAAATTGTAAATCAGAAATGTAATTAAAAATTTAGATAATTTGGATAATTTCTAAATACATTTGATATTTAAATGCAAATTTACATTTACGTGTCTTTTCTAAAATAGTCAAAAGGAAGAGTAAATATCAGATGATCTCATTCACATGGTATATAAAGGAGAAGAGCAAAGAAATAGAGAATGCCAACTGAAAACAAAGAAAACAGTGCATTGGGTAAAAGTGTCCAATTTATGGTACAGGATAGAAATAATAGATATATAACAATCACGAAATCCCGTTAATTGTCGATTTCTCGAGGGGGCTCAGTAACCTCTCCATTCATCCTTTCCCTGAGATCTTAGAAGTCTCTCTCGATTTGGCCTTCCCAATGATGTCGCACTGGAGGCTCTTTCAGGGTCAGGGGAATGGGATCCAGCTTGTTACTGGATTTAACATATGAATACACCATGGGAAGCTTGCAAGGCTGTCCCACTTGGGCAGGAAACTCTCAGAAGATTGCCAATTTTTCCCAGAGGGAGAAGTAGGCTACAAGATATTGCATGGCCTCGCGCTTCTGGGAGCTCACTTTTTGTTTTTATGCTAGTAACTTTCAATTTTTATTTCTGAATTCAATCTTTTATTAGATATCTAGTCATATGCCATGATCTAAATCTTCATTTGGATGTTTTATAGATATCCCATATTCAATATCAGTCCCATGAACTCTGTTTTCTTCATAGACTTCTTTCTTATATTAGTAAATCATGTATCATTTTTGTCCAGGTGTTTAATCCAGAATTCTGTATTCTTTCTTCCAATTATTTTTTATTTTATTGAATCACCATGTGAAAAGTTACAAAGTTCTCAGGCTTATGTCTCAGTTATACAATGTTCAAAATCCCGTCTCTTCACCAGTGCCCATATTCACACCACCAAAAACCCCAGTATGCCTCCCCCCCCACCCCCCACCCCCGCCTGGGTAACTGATAAATTTCACTCTTCTCTTTACCTTGATTAGATTCCATATTTCAACACAAACCTCACTATTGTTGTTGGAGTTTCAACACAGACTCACTATTTTTGTTGAAATTTATCCCCCAAGAATACAGCCCTATTGACAAGAAAATATTTGATATTGAGTTTTCCACTGATGAGAATGAAGAGATAAGTCTCTTTTTATCTGCGGCTACCGCGGCCGCGCGGTTTACAATTTCTGTATTTTAGTAATTAAATCCAGGGAGATTAAAGTTGGAAATTGAATCATTTCCCTTCCTGGAGCAGCATGGAGCAAAAGCTTAATTCACAGTCTGGATACATGGTTGCAAGCACTCTCTGGAACCCCAAGTCTTATAGCTGCCTCTGGTTCCTGCTCGTTCGGCATTCATGCAGCTGTGCAGAGGCATGGCCACCCAGGTTGAATCTCTGCCAGAGCCTGAGCTCCGGCCCCAGCCCGAGCCTGCCCAGGTGTCCCGGTTTCAAGTTCAAAGCACACATTTCACTTTTAAGTCTGAATGTTGGCCATTGATGGGATTACACACACCTGGGTTCCTCTGCCGGTACCTTTGTGCATGAGGCCTGTCTGAACATGTGGAGAGGGGCCTCGAGCATGTCTGTAGCTAGGTTCCGGTGATTTTCGGCTGCCGGGAGCTCTACTTTTCTTGGGGTGGGGAGGGTAGCTGGCGCCCATCCCCTCCGAGGGGTCCGGGGGGACACAGCCAGGCATGCTGGCAAGAGACGTATAATAAGTGAATTATGTATGTACATTTCAAAGAAAAAAATACTTGAATATAAAACTTAAAACCATGTTTCCTAGAAAAAACTGATAAGATTCTTGACACCACAAGTGACAATTTTGTGTTAAACATAATACCAAACAAATGGCAACAACAATCAAATTAAAATTGTGTGACAAAGGAAATAAGCAAAATAAAAAAGCAATCTACTCAAGAAGATATTTGCTTATAGGTCATATGTGTAATAAAATGGTAATATTCAAAATATAAAAAACTCATAAATTAAACAATATAACTATAAGTGGGCAGAGTATATAAACATTTTTGCAGACAAAACATGCAGAAGGCCAATACTGATCTAAGAAACTACAAAAATCACTAATGGTCAGGGAAATAAAAATCCAAATCTTAATGTAACAATCTCATCCATGTTACCATGGCAACTATAAAAAAAAGATAAAGAGTGTTGATGTGGAGAAAAGGGAACTCATATAAATTTCTGGTGCAAATGTAAATTGATATAACCATTACAGAAAATGTCCTAAAGATTCTCAAAATCTAAAAATAATCTGTGGCTAGGAGACAGTGCACCAATTACAGTGTATGCCTAACATGCCTATCAAGGCCATTCCCAGAATAACATTGTACCCCTGAATATGACATGTGTGGCCCTGGTGGACCCCAGCGCCACCAGAATGGCCCAGATAGCCTTGGCATCATAGGACACCAGTAGTATCACATCCAAAAGCCCTTGCACTGAATTGCTTGCCAAGAATTGCCAGTGTGGTCCCTCCTGAGCACTATTTGTGAGGCCACCCCAAAACAAATAAAAAAACACCAATAACTCTAAAATAGACCACCCAAATGGCATACTAATTTCACCTCTGGATGTATATATTGAAAAATAAACTACTAACTTAAAAATTTGTATGAACTCCCATGTTTACTACAACATTATTTGAATAGTTAAAGTATGGAAACAATGTAAGTGTCTACTAAGTTTCTATGTATGGCTAAAGAAAGCATTCAGATGATGATCGGCCATACACATATCATGGATTACTAGTTAGCCACAAAAATAAATGAAATAATGCTATATACCGGAAAGGTTATACCTTGAGGGCATTAGACTCAGTGAAACAGAGAACACTATCCCCTTTTTTATACAATTTTAAGCACAAGAAAAATATGAGTTCTTAGTTACAGAAAAATTACTTTTATTTTCCAAGTTTACAGAATGAGTAAAGAAGGTCAAAATATAAATCAGTGATAAATTAAGCTACAAAGATATACTGGATATCATAATGATAGTTTATACTGTGGTGCATATTTGAAAGCTAATAGATTTCAAAAGTTTTCATTATTAAAAAAAACAATGTGGTTTTGGTGACTATAGTCAGCTAGACTTAACTGGTAAGGAATATATAAAAATATAGTATCATAATATTGTGTATCTGTAGAAATGTTTCATTTATTACTCCAAAAATAGTATTCAACAAGGTGAAACAAATCATAGTGCATAAAATGCTTATTGTGGAGGCAATATATTTTAATTTCTGAAGACTTTATGAATCATTTTTGAGTAATGCAGAACCTGCTTATAAATTGTGATATAGATTTAGACAATGTGTGTTGCTATATTTTGTGGCTTTAATATTCTCAAAGTGGTGTGACACACAAATAATCTGTTCTCTTTTCCTGGGAAACTAGATTAGGATTTAGACATGTTAAACATTGAAAGTAGCTGTTGAAAGCTTAAGTAGACATTTTTATTCACTGTTTACTTTATCCTTGTAAATTTATGATGGTTAATGGGTGGATAAACATGAAGGGCATAGTTGGGGAGCGCTGCTGCCTCTTATAAATGTGTTTATGTACAAGTAGATGCCATGCCATCACATCCCTTTATTTTCAATAACAAAATAAAAATAATAACAAGTTAAATAGGTTTAAAGTATACAGTCTAAACCAAATAATTATCTCAAATTTAATAAGCTTGAATTTTAATAGCTTCAGCTTTAGAAAAAAATAAGTCATTATAAAGTGCATTACAGATGCACTAACCAGTTTGCCTCCTTCAAGCTAGAAAAGCAATCATTTATCCTTAATATCACCATTTACCACCACTACCATCAGAACTAGTTCTTATGCTGAACAATTGATTCAGAAACATGGTATACTTATGTACACGACGTACCTTTTTCCATAACCTGCTGTAACCAATGCAAGATACCAAACCACAACCTCTGTAGCAATGATCCCAAATTCTGAGGACTTGATCAATAACTTCCATTTTTTCATCTTCTCCTAACTTAGAAAACACCCTCCTCAAAAAACCAAATATATACCATTAACAAATTATATAGGATTCTCTGCTTCTCCTTCGCCTACCTCTAGCTTTCCTTTGAGAATGGCCTTCGTGCAGGAAATATACTAAGCTGTCTCTTTTTCCCTGCTCTGAAAGTTTTGTACTTCTCTTGCCTTTCAGTTTCTGCTAAAATCAAATGATGGTGACTTGACTCCTAACAGCAGTCTTAAGCATAGCCCTTGCTCATTCTTATTGGTCAGTCTAGTCATTAGAGTAGTGACTAATGTTGAAAGAATTAGAAAGTTTATAACCTTCATTTAGAGTTAATTTGAAGGATCTTGTTTTTGTTTGTTTTGGAGCTACACCTGATTGTGCTCAGGGATCACTCCTAGAAAAGTGATGACTCAGGGATCACTTCAGGAGACCACAGGGGCGGCTGACATTGAACTTCAGCCTGGTATATGCAAGGAAAGCCCCCTACCTGCTGTGCGAATGCTCTAGCCCCAAATTCCTAATACAGTTGACAGTCTATTAGCTACCTCTGATGAAGAAGTCGCAATATTTCAAGTCGTGTACAAAAAGCATGGTTTTCTTTATTCATTTTAACTATTTTGAAGAATAAGTCTTAGAGATGAAGATTGAATTAAGGCACAAAGATGAACTTCCTTGCCCCAAGATAGCAGTAATTAGTGAAAATGAATTGAAACACAGATATACCACTATTCCTAGTCTGGACAGGTGAGTCTGAACTATTGTACTTTCAGAGTTTTGACTTAAGTACAATTTCTTCAATATTCACTATTTGAATGGTAGAAGTATTTGTAACTAAATGCTTAAGTACCAGTGTGATTCTCAGCCAAAGTTAAATGCAATCTTGCATTTAGTTTTAGATGATCAAATGTCTGTCATAAAATTATATGATAAAGTGCATAAAAGAATCACAAATGTACTTGTCTAGAATATAAAAATCCATGAAAATTATCTGGACTTAGTAGGTTAGTTTGTGTTTGGTGGGGGATGTACATGGTGGGTCACCCTTGATAATACTCAGGGCTTACTCCTGACTCTTAGAATTCACTGGTGACTGGGCTGAGGAAACCATGTGAGGTGCTAGAGATTGAATTGGCATTCCTCTTGTACACGACAAGCAATTTACTTCCTGTACTCTACCTCCAACCTCTCATGTGTTTTAATATTTGTAGTCATAAAGAGAGCTTGGATGCAGGTTATCAAAAGCCTTAGTACATTTCAATGTGATAATATTTCCTCCACTGGCACCCAGTTCCCGGTCTCTGGCAATGGTTCTCTTGATATACGAGTCCTTTATCAATACATGCTCGTGCAGCTGCAATGTAGGGGACTCTGCTCATTTTAGAAGGTATTATGCAGGAGGTGATTCTAATCCAGGTTTTTTCAACTCATGTTTCAAAGACTAAACCCTACCATGAATTAATCACACTGAGCCAAATGAGATGTAAGCAGAAATTATTGTAAGAATTCTTGCTGATTACAGTGCACGTTCAATTAAAAAATTACTCTCCCAAGTCCAACTTTTTCAATGTTAGTATTGTTAGCAATAGGATTAATAACTCTTTGTCATGGAGGCAATGCTGTATACATTGTAGGATGTTTCACAGCATCCAAGTCTCTGCACATATATTGTAAATAACAATCACACCCCAAGATATAGCAAACAGAACAATGAAAAATGTCTTGAGATATTGTGAACCTTCATTAGGAAGTAAAGTAGCCCTGGTTAAGAACTATTGTTTAAAACAGAGACATTTTAAAAAATTTCAAACATCATACCACTAGTTGTTCTCAGGTTGAGAATAAAGTTGCTACACAGTTTATTGAAACTCAAGATAATAGATTCGTTCCCAAAGTTTCATATTTAGTCTGATGCTAAAATAGAGAAGCAGAGATTTAAGCCTGAGGGCCAGTCCTTACCCAAATTCCTTCACCTTGTTCTCACATAGAAAAACAGGGGACTTCAGATACTTTTCTGGCAGAAACAACTTTTTAACACCTAAAATACAAATAAGTGACTGTCCACAATTAAAATAGTGCCAGTGTTTCTTTAAAGATAAAGGCTTCTGTATAAAGAGTGTCTATTGCTCTGCAGAAGCACTAATGAGTCTGGTCATACACTGACAGTTAATTCTAGGTAAGGAACTTTCTTCCCTAGGTTGAGGTGACTTTTGAATTTCAATGAACTCTTCTCTTTTTGTTACCATTAATTGTGGGCAAATATGTGTTCAGAGTTACTTCATTAAAATCTATTGGAAACTTTCAGTAGATTATGGAGTTTCTATCTCTAAAATATCACCTTCATCTTTACATATGTGTAAATATTTCATTATCTTAAAATATAATTTTGCACTGAAAAGACTTTTTGGTCCATTCAAGTGGTACCTTTTATACCTTGCAGAGTATAAAAATTGAACAGTCTTAATTTCCCTCTATTTTTTGAAGGGCTTTTAGATTTTTTTGTTATTGTTGGTGTTGTGCTTTGTGAGAACTTTATAGATATTGGATATCAACCCTTTATCAGATGTGTTGAGTGAAAATATTTTCTCCCACTTGCCTGTCCAACAGATGATCAATATGAACATTAGAAATGGTCCTCATCATTTATGATTAGGTAAATTCAAATCAAGACAACGAGATATCATTTTATACCAGTGAGAATGGCACATATCAAAAATACTGAGAACAATCTCTTTTGGCAAGCAAGTGGAGAAAAAGGAATACTCATCCCCTGTGGTGGGGATGTTTTTGGTCCAAATCCAATGGAAAAACAATATGGAAGATGCTCAGTAAATTCAGAATTGAGCTCCCCTATGACTCAATAATTTCATTGTTGGGTATCAATCCTCAGCACATAAAACAATCATCCTAAAAACACACGCATGACATTATTAACTATAGCACTCAGAACAATAGCTACAACTTGGATCTAACCTAGATGTCTGATGACAGATAAGTGAATCATGAAGTTGTGGTAGAATTTATACAAAACGGAATACTACACAGCTGTAAGGAATGATCAAATCATGCACTTCACTACAACATGTATAGAACTGGAAGACATCACGTTAAATCAAGTGAGCCAGAAGGATAAACAGGAATATATTATATATGGTACTTAGAATAACAGGATAAGGAAAATTATAGGTGGAATTCTCAGATCAACCTTTGCCCTATAGTACAAGGAGGATAGAAACAGTGGAGGGGAAAGGGAGAAGAGAAAAATGAGAAGCAACAAGGGCCAGGTAAGGGGAATGATGTTATAGGATGATCACTGAGCAGGTAGGGCATTTGCCTTGCACAAGGCTGACCTGGGTTTGTTTCCTCCATCCCTCATGGAGAGCCTGACAAGCTACCTACAGTATCCCGCCTGCAGGACAGAGCCTGGCAAGCTACCCCTGGTGTATTCAATATGCCAAAATCAGTAACAAGTCTCACAGTGGAGATGTTACTGGTGTCTGCTCAAGCAAATTGATGAGCAACGGGATGACAGTTATAGGATAATAGAAACAAATATCATAATCACAGGGTCAGCTACACTGCAATCAAGAGACCCAAATTTTAGCAACTGAACTTAGAAAGGTGCCTATCAGAAAGGCCGGCTGGAGAGGAGGAGGAAAATGGAAGGAAAACTGGGCACTTTAGTGGAGGGAAGTTGACGCTGGGGGTGGGATCAGGGCTGTAATACTGAGTGTCTAAAATTCAACTATGGATATATTTGTAAATGATGGTGCTTTAATTAAAATAATAATTTAAAATTTGAAGTTAGATCATGGATGACCCAGTGAAGTAAAAATTTAATAATTATTGGCCCACTAATAGGGACATGTACTTGAAAGAGACAAGCAATTGTTTTCTCACTGAAACTGAACAGCCTTGTGTTGGTAGATGTGAGTCCTTCTTTGGGACCTGATGGAATGGGGCAGTATATAAATTTTTATTAAGGTGCTTCAGGTACTGTCAAAGGTCATTGTGCTAGCCTCCTAATATGTATCATTTTGTTTCATCTTACATCCTCACTTATTTGCCCTGAATATGGCCTTTCTTGTAATTGAGAAACTGAGGTACATAATTTAATTTTACTGGAGATATATTTGTAAAGTCAACTCAATTGGCAAGTCAAATAAAAACAAGTGGGATTAAATAATTTTTTTAAAAAAAAACCTTTCTATACAGTAAAAGAAACTACCATAGTACAAAATAGGCACTACCCAAATTGGAGAAAATATTTGAAGATCATATGTCTGATAAGAGCCTCATATCCAAAATTAAGAACTCATAAAAATTAGGGGCTATTTTAAATATACAAAATAACTGAATAAACAAGTACCCAAAGTCATACAGATGACACAGAGATATATGAAAAAATCTTAATGTTGATTTTTATGAATGAGTGCAAATCAAAGCTACAATGAGATATCACCTCACAATCATAATAGATAATATAAAAAAAAACCTCGTAATAGCAAATTTTTGGTAGGGATGTGAAGAAGGAATCCCGATGCACTCTTTGGTGGGGATGTAATTGATGCACCTCTATGTGACTGATATGAAAAGTCCTTAAAAACAAAAGTGAAGGGGCTGGATCTATATTACAAGGATCTATATTACAAGTTGTTTACTTTGCACACTGCTGACTTGGGTTTTGTCCCTGGCACTAAATATGGTACCCTAAATCCTGCTAGGAGTGATCCCTGAGTGCAGACCTGGAAGTAAGCTCTGAGCACCACTGGGTCTGGCCACAAATTTTTTAAATTAATAAAAGTGGAAATAGTATTTGATCTAGTACTGCTATTGCAACTAGGACTATATCACAGTGCTATGGAAACACTAATTTAAAAGAGATATTTTTAATCCTTTATTCACAGCAGCATTATTTACAACATGCAAAACATGGAATCAGACTAATGCAGTTAGTTGACTGGATAAATGAATCTGTGGTTATATATTCAACAAAATACTACTCTTAAAATTAGAACTTTCCCAGTTAAGGTAGAAGTGTCATTAAAAATAGAAATGTCCCTTTTGGGGAAAAACATGAAAAAAGTGACTATGCTAAAGGAAATAAGGAAGTCAAAAATTATTACCAAGTAGTTTCATCAGTATGCAGAGTACAAATACGGCAAACAGACTGACAAGAAAAAACAAAAGTAACTCTTAGACTCAGTCAAAAGTTAAAAGCACAGTGAATGCTAAAAGGAGAAAGGAGAAGAAACATGGAGATGGATCTTTCGGGTATAGGACAACACTGAACTTTGGTGGCAAGTGGAAAGTATGTTGAATCTTTACATATGTTAAGCTTTGAAATTCTCTAATTTTCTAAACTAATGACAAATAAGGTTTAAAAAATGAAAAGAGAACAGTTTTATTTTAAATTCCGTAGAGAATATACAAGTTCATGAAGCTTAAAACTCAAAAGCTATGAGATGAACAAATGACTATAATACAGAGTGGGAATCATTTATTTAACTAACACCTCAATTAACTCTAAGGTTCTCTCTAAGGTCACTAAGGAGTACACTACATGCTGTGAAACTACAGGGGAACTCAAATTATCCAACTTGCAAAATTGCCATGGCAATTTTCTAGCCGCTTGAAAAGTATTATGAGAAAAAAAAAAAGCACTTTTAAAAATCCTGCATAATGATCTCTTAAACTGAACTTTGAGACTACTAATTAATAAAAAGATTAAGCTGTGTTCTACAAGTCATATTCTAAGGAAAAAGTCAAACTATAAGAAACAAAAGTGTTATGTCAAGTGGTAGTAAGCATTAGGGGATTAAATAAGCAGATTCAGATAAAGAGTAAAAAAGAAAAATGGTTTACTCTATTAGATTTAACAGTGAGGGGGAGTACTTTGACAAGGTGGTCGGGAGCCCTATGATTCATCTCTAATTTATGTGAAGAAGAACGTATGCAAATATCTAAAAGAGAATTCTCTTAAGCAGTGCAGAAAAATGTAATAACTCAGAAGCAGGAACACAGCAAGTGATGCAATGTAGAGGGTCATTTAAACTACGTTGTTAGATTTTATTTTGATAAGACTGAAAAATGTTAGAAAATTTTGCACAAAGGAGTAAATTGGCTTACTAAATTTGTATCTAAATTGGTTCTGGAGGGATTCTTGGGCTTTTACTTTATTTGTGTACTATTTGGATCCAATTACCAGAATTTACAATACTGTGAAGACAGCTTTTTCATGCATATATCAATTTAACACTAACCCTTCACCAGAGAGCCAGTTTCCCTTCACCAGCACGCCAAGGGCCCCTGCCAGTCACTTTCCTCCCATGCAAACTCAGTTCTACATATAAAATCTCTAGTTCCAATGACTTTGACCCTTTGTTGTACACTTACTATGTTTCTTTACATCTAACATTTGCAATCTTTTAAAAGATTTATCATGGAGGTGGTGACTCACAAATAGAGGATAAAGCTATCACTGTATCACTGTCATCCCATTGCTCATCAATTTGCTCGAGCAGGCACCAGTAACGTCTCCACTGTGAGACTTGTTGTTACTGTTTTTGGCATATTGAATACGCCACGGGTAGCTTGCCAGGCTCTGCCCGGCGGGCGAGATATTCTCAGGCTCTCTGAGAGGGAATGAGGAATCGAACCCGGGTCTGCAAACACCCTACCTGCTGCGCTGTCACTCCTGCTAAGTTACCTAACTTACGAAACTGAAAATAAATGGCAAGTTATTCGAGAAAAAAAATTAACTATGTCTTATTTTTACAGGTACATAATAGTATGACTATTCTATGCTAATACATTAAACATTTTACATAAAATAAATCCTTTAGGTATCAATTTAGAAAGAGAAGAATTAAGAACATTATAGGGTTAGTCTGAATAGGGCTTATTAAACACACAAGTTTGTTTTACCATAAAAAGGGAATATTGGCTTAAATAGTGAGTTTTGTTGAAATATTGTATGCAATTAAAATGAAAGTAAAGTGAAATTTATTAGTTACACAGGCGGGGGGGGCTTAGGGTGGGGGGCTAAGGGCGTGGGGGGGTTGGGGTGTGAGGGGGCGGGGTGGAGCTATACTGGGATTCTTGGTGGTGGAATATGAGCACTGGTGAAGGGATGGGTATTCGAGCATTGTATAACTGAGATTTAAACCTGAAAACTTTGTAACTTTCCACATGGTGACTCAATAAAAAATTTTTTAAAAAAAGGGAATATTGGCTTTATGTTTAAACTTATTATTATAGATAATGCTGAAGTATCTTCAATTAGTAAGGAAAAGATTGTAATAAAATATCCATAAATTTAAAAAATACTGAACTAGAACATGCAGTGTAAATTAAACATTGATCCATTTATTAAGTGTAAGATTCGGCAACAAAAAAATCTGAAAATAAAGAGCTCTTTCTTAATCCTAGAGATGGCAAACATAAGCACAATGAGTTAATGCAATACTAAATGGCAATGTGTTGAGAAATTTGCCTTATGATTTAAAGAGTCTTACCTCTTTGGGCTAAACTGATTTTAAGGCCATGGATTCCCTAAACTACTGTCTATATAGGAAGACCTATTTTGGCTCTTTAAAATTAAATGTTAATCTAAATGGATAGAGTATTCTTGGTCAGGTGCTCTTGGTATTCATTTTGAGCATTTTTTTTAAAAAACCTACATAACACCATCCTCTTCTGTCTCATAGAATGTCTTTTAATAGATCTGCTAAGAATCTTATGAACTCTTCTTTATATGTTCCATTTTTGATCTTTTTGCTATCATTCTGTTTCAGTCTTTGGCTTTTGTCATTTTGATTATAATGTGTCTTAGAGTTTTTCTATTTGGATCTATTTTTGCTCAGAAAATGCTGGCCTTTTGGATCTCAGTGCCTGCATTCCTCAAGTCTGGGAAATTTTATCTTTTATTCCTATAACTAGTGCTTTCTTAAAATTGAATTTTCCTTGCTGTTTGTTAATACTGAATTTTCTATTCTGCTTAATAGCCAGTTCACTTAGAAAAGAATGCTCCTATTAGCCAAAAACAAAAATTAATCATTGCTTTTTTTAATCCCAAGAAACCATCTTTCTTTATATCACCTTAAAATACCAGTATTCTGATTTTTGAGAATCAGTTTACTAAAGCTAATTTTTAAACATCACATTATGGAAATGTCAAATTTCTTCTAGCAACTTGTTCAACATACAGTGAAGATATGACCTCATTATAACAATCAACAAGGAATTGAATCTCGCCAGAAACCATTTGAGTTCAAGTATAAATCTTTCCCAACCAAGATTCTATATGAAGTACTCTTCTGCACATGAAGGAAGACACCTTAAAAGTCAGTTTGTTGTGTCCAGATTACTCACTAATAAACATGTAAGATAATAAATGTGCTTTATATTTGAGTCACCAAGTTCTAGAGTATTATTATATAGCAAAGGTAACCATAACAACACATCTAATCCTAACATAGATAAATCTCAAACTATCATTGAGGAAAGAAACAGTGGTACTGTTTCAATCGGTCATTTAAAAACATATAATTACTTTAGAAAACTATCCATCATTATCTTCATTTGCATAGACTATATGAAAACACACCTAATATACTGTGGCAGATTAAGTCACATCTTTGATCAGGGATATTTTAGATTTTTTTCCTTTCAGCATATAGATGTCTTAATAAACAAGTTTTAATCATTCATAATGAATTTAAACTTAATTTTACAAAACTAAGGAATACAAGTCAAATTTATAGCTATATTTTATTAAATATACAAATATTTAAGTTCCTTTTCTATAGGCATTGGAGAGTTGTATAATTAATTCTATTATAAACACAAAGACCTGAGCATTCTTTAAGGGCTATCTTGTCTCAGTTTTTATATATATAAACATATATGCATATATATGTATATATATTATCATGCTTAAGATAGAAAAACTGACAGTTTAGTAAATCACTAGCCTATGCTAAAAAGTAATTTAGCCCATTAGATTTGTCACAGGTCTACATAGTTTCTACCAAATTCTACTTTGCATGATTTTCTGTGCCAACATGGAGAAAAAATGCCAAATCTACTATTCAGGTCCAAGTTTTGTTTAGCAGAAAGGGAACCCATGGAGGCAGTCTGTCCTTAAAATGACAAAAGGTGACTTCCAAAGAATGACACTGAGAAATTGCGTCAAGGTGAAGCAGGGGTTTCCTGACAATGAGCTCCTAGGGAAGTGACAAAATCAAGATTTGAATTAAGTTACTCTGGAACTAGTCTAAAGTAGTCCAAAGGCAAGAAGACTGGAAACCCTCTGAGATGCAAAAACAAAGGAATATAAACAATAAACTTTAGGAAGATTATTATTCACTAAAATTTCAAAGCTCTCTTGACAGCACATTTGCAACAGACTGTCAACAACAAAGAAAGTCCAAAGCGGGGAAAAGTTTGGACAAATCCCTTTAAAACCAACTTTGGGGGCTGGAGCAATGCACAGTGTGTAGGGCATTTGCCTTGCATGCAGCAGACCAGGGTTCGATTCCCAGCATGACATATGGTTCCCTGAGCACCACCGGGGTAATTCCTGAGTGCAGAGCCAGGTGTATACCCTGTGCATTGCCGGGTATGACCCCCCCAAATAAAACAACTTTGCCTCAGGTCTCTTCCCTCTGCCTCAGCTCACTCACCTCTGCACAAACTCATGCTTTCTCTTGAATTGTTAACTGCCACCTTGCACCTTTCCCCTAAGTTGAAAAACATATATGTATATTTCAGAATTTGTCTCTACTTGAAATTCTTTTCCATAAGAGTAGATGATCAACCTATGAATCTTGGGTGAGTTCAGAACTTTTCTTTACTTACCAAAGCAATGTTTCACTCCAGCATGAGATCGCAGCCTAATGACTCAGGTGGTAAGGATCACATCCCTCACTCTCAAGTGTTAGCAGACCTCAGGTGGGGATGGTGAGGCACCAGTATCCATGCTGTACTGGAGCTTGTGACAGACTTTACCAGTATCACATCACCACCATCCGTACCCTCTTGTCCCTGCCCTCCATCCTTCCCTCCCCCAACATAGACACACACATCCCTGCAGATAGATACTATCTGAGTCAAGGAGTTTGGGATCTCTCACTCTCTCCCTACTATTACCCTTGCTCCCACTCCTCCTGTATCACTGTCATCCCATTGTTCGTTGATTTACTCGAGCAGGCACCAGTAACGTCTCTATTACACTGAGCCCTGAGATTTTAGTAGCCTCTCCTTATTTGTCTTTCCCAACGATTGGAGGCTCTTTCAGGGTCAGGGGAATTAGACCTATTGTTATTGTTTTTGGCATATTGAATACACAGGTAGCTTGCCAGGCTCTGCCATGAGGGTGGGATACTCTTGGTAGCTTGCTGGGCTCTGCGAGAGGTTTGTGTGTGTGTGTGTGTGTGTGTGTGTGTGTGTGTGTGTGTATGTTACTGTATTTGGATGTGAATACACCCACAGGGAGATTGCCAAGCTCTACCAAGTGGGCAATAGACTCAGTAGCTTGTCAGTTTCTCCAAGAGGGAGAACTAGGTTATTAGATGTCGTGCGGCCACATTGTGGGAGCTTAGTTTTATAGTCTATAGATGTTGGCCATTGATGGGATTACACGGTGCTGGGGGCAGTCTCTGGGTGTGATTGCCTAGCTACTGAAAAATGGAAGATCTGGGTGGAAGAGGCCCAGTCCCGATCTGAGCAGCCTTGGAAATCTCGGCCCTGGATCCCGAACACCTAGGTTCCTCGCTGCTTCCCCGTGTGTGAAGCTCGTCCCCACCTTCTAATGATATAATTTAGGAATCCCAGACACTGAGTTTGTTTGAGGTGGGGAGGGAACCATTCAGGGCAACTACATCAAATGTGATTTGGAGTCAGAGAACTGATCATCTTTTCTGCTCATACTCCAACAGAATGAATGCTGTTGAAACATTTTAGATCATCCCTAAACTTTATACTTAGGAGGAATTTTATTATTTTTAAGGATAGAATATTGAGGGTCTAAGAAAAAAAACAGTGAACTTACAACTAAAAGAAACTTGTGGCTATATTTAAAAAAAATACTATTGTGGGGCCACAAGAGATAAAACAGCCTTCCACACAGCTTACCAAGTTTGATTCCCTGTATCCCATTTGATCCCCTGAGTCTTCCGGGCATGATACCTGAATGCAAAGCCTGAAGTAAATACCAAGTTCCTCTTACCCAAAACTTAAGTTTGTAAGTGATAAAACTGAATAAACAGTATGTCAACTTCATTGTCCAAATGCTTGGGATATTCATAGCATTTACTAAGTAAACATAATTTCTATAACTCATTCTGTTACTATAGATACTGTATTAAAATTTTTCCCCTATGTAATATAATGCAAAAAAAATTCTTAAATGGCTTATGGGTCCGGTTTAAATTTGTTTGTTGAGCTGAATAGCATAATACTTTCATTCTTCCGAATTGAAGATATTTTCAAATAGTTTGGATATTTTACTTACAGTATAAGGCATGAGATACCAGTCAGAATTTCAACATGATGTTTTATCTTGAGCTTAATCTATTTGGTATATACCCTCCCCTTCAGGTATTTAGGTCCATTAAAGATTCCACTAATGAACACTTTCTGAAGAAGTGCTCAAGTAAAATTAACAGTTACCTTTTAGTAGAAGAAAACATTTTAAAAGTCTAGATATTCTAGGAAAACACTGTACTGGGCAATGTTAAGAGCGAGAATATTTTATATAAAGTCATATAAACTTTCATCAGCATTGACAGCAATAGATTTATGGAGACTAAAATAAAATCTTCATTCATATAAATTAAAATTAAAGAAAATTTAACTTTTTCTCTAACATTTTCTCCTGAGCTTTAGAATCCCTACCTTGAAAATAGCTTTAGAAAACTACTTAGGTTACTAGGAACAGAAAATAAAACCTACCAATTTTATCAAATTTGCAAACTCTAGTGCCCCTACATAACTCAGATTGCCTAAGAAATTTTATGCTCTTTCCATACAAAGCTCAGGATAATTGTTATCAACAAATACAAATAAGACCAGGAAGGATTTGCAGTTGTCTATAACTACCTATTGGTTAAAAGTAAACACACATATTTCTTCATAATCTGTAACTGTAAAATGGTACAGTTTTTCAGTTTCTATTGTGAATATGTTTGTTATGATATCCAAATTTAGTATGTACCTGTGTTTAAGATTTGAAATGTATCTCAAAGGCTTAATTTGGGGAGTTCTCAAGAGGCATGAAATCCATTCATTCTGATAATAGCCAATCAAGCTAGATGGATCAATCCTATGGCTCAGTGATCCACTTAAGCTCTGACTAGTGGTTCTCAGAACAACCAAGGTTAAAAAAAAATTATAGGACTCCCAGTAAATTCATGGATTTGCTTGAGCAGGCAGCAGTAACGTCTCCATTGTGAGACTTGTTACTGTTTTTGGCATATTGAATACGCCACAGTAGCTTGCATGGCTCTGCCATGCGGGTAGGATACTCTCGGTAGCTTGTCAGGCTCTCTGAGAGGGACAGAGGAATCAAACCTGGGTCAGCCACGTGCAAGGCAAATGCTCTACCAGCTGTGCTATCACACCAGCTCGCCCCAGTAAATCTTGGAAAATACATGAGTTGCACTGGGATTATGAAACATTGTTTTAAATAGACAAAAACTATTTCATGATAATTACTGGTAAGTTACTCCACTAAAATCAAGAATTTTTAATATTAGAATACTATAATAAAGAAGCAAGATAGAGACTAGAATACATTTATGATGTGTATAGCCAACAAAGGATATGCAAACATTTATATATAACTGTATATACAAGTACCTGTATAAAAGCATATATATCCAAGTATGTATATACAGGTATATACATGTATGTATATATAAATGATTACCAAATAATTAAAGTAGCAACAAGTAAATCAGTTCAACAAAATGGTATAAAGTTAAATATGCATTTCAAAATATTTAAAGATGTTAAAAAGTTATATAAAATGTGTTAAATGTTATTAGTTGTAAAGAAAATATAAATCAAATTAATAGTAAAGTTCAACTGTAATTCCATCAGAATAGCTAAGATGGAAAAAAGTCACTATACCCACTTAATGTCACTCTAATCTCTAAACCCAGGAACATGCACTATTGACCCAGCCCTGCTGCCTCCCCACCCTGAAAGCCCACACACTCACACAAAGGGAAGCCAAACCCATCAATCCTGCAGCCCTATGAGGCAGAACCCCACCCCTATGCCAGGCACTGGCCCCACTTCGCATCTGTCCACACTGTAACTGCCAAACTGAAGAGATTACTTCATATATACATATATATTGTATACTGGTCTATATAAGTGATATCTCTGTAGTTCATTTGCAGCAGTATATATGGTATTGGAAGACATCCTGTTAAATGAAGTCAGAAAAAAAAGGATAAATACAGGATGGTATCACCTACACATGGTATTTAGAATAACTATGAGGTAATGTAATGTTTTAAACTGGATACCAATATCAACCAGAGTATAGGAACTAGAAGGAGAGTAAGAGTGGAGGATGGGGGTGAAGAGGCAGAAGTATTAGGGGCAAGGTCAGGGGATTAAGGTACAAAAATGGTATTAAGAAATGACAGAGCCAAATATTCAAACCTCAGAGCCAACAACACTGAAATCAAGAGATCCAAACTATAACAGCCAAGCTCAGAAAGGTCCCTATAAAGAGGCCAGGCTGTGGGATAAAATACAAGAGGTAACCTGGGAAAGAACATTGGTGGAGGGAAGTTGGCACTGGTGGTGGGATTGGTGCTCCATAGTTGCATGTGTAAAACTCAACTAGGGATCAATTTATAAACCATCGCTCTGTGATGAAACAAAAGAAATAAATCACTGTATTGAGCCAGAGAAATAGCTCAATGGTTGGCTGCATAATTTGCTTATAGGAGGCCAAAGTTTGCTCCTTTCCAGCACCTGATCTATTGAGTATCTCTGGGAATGACACCTGAGCACAGAGCCAGGATTTGCCTCCCAGGATCACAGAGTGAGGCTCAAATACAAAGCCCTCCATCACTGTGAATATTGAAGAATTGTTTAAAACACAAGTTAGTGTACATGGAAATACTTAAAACATCTGTAAAGTAGCAGTGATTTCTAAAGCTGAATTTTGACATAAATCGAAAAAAAAATTCATTTTAATCAGAAATCAACAAGAATGCTCATGACAGCAAGTGTTGAAATATTGAAAGCCTAAAATGCAACTGTTAATGCCTTGGAAAATCATAGTTATTTAATGAAATGATAAATTAAAACAAAATAAAACTGGGGCGAGGACAATAGTGCAAAGGGTACAGTGTTTTCCTTGCATACAGTTGAGCCAAGTTCAATCCTCAGCATCCCTTATGGTCCCAGAAGTCCTCTAGCTGTAAACCTTTATTGCAGAGTCAGGAGCCAGCACTGAGCACCAATGTGTGTGGCCCAAACACACACACACAATTTTAAAATAATAAAACTAGACAAAAACAAAAAATCCATTTGAAGTAAAATAAGCTGTGGAGTTTATTGAATAAAATTTTATTGAATACACTAAAGTTTATTGAATAAAAGTTTATTAAATACACTAAAGAATACTACTCCTGCATGTAATGACAAAAAATTGTAATATTGGGCTGGAGAGAAAACTCAAAGGGCTATTGCCATCATGATTTGTCTACTGATCTCTGGAATTGTGTGGTTCCCTGAGCACCATCAAGAGAGATCCCCAGAGCACTAGGCCTGAGAAGCACTGGTGCACATCCAATCAATCAAATGTCATACTAAGCCAGGCCCATAGGAATTTTTTTTTCTTTTTTGGGTCACACCGGGCAATGCACAGGAGTTATTTTATTACTGACTCATGCACTCAGGAATTACTCCTGGCAGTGCTCAGGGCATCATATGGGATACTGGGAATAGAACCTGGGTTGGCTGCATGCAAGGCAAATGCCCTCTGGCCCTCCATAGGAAATTTTTGATGGCAAATTAATACAGCATCTAACCTTCTAAGCAATACTCTGACTAAATTTTAAGCAACTTTTGCTTTTATTTCTTGACAAGAGTCCTAGTTTTATGAGAATATCTTTTGTGAGGAAAATTTATGTACACATAAAATCTTTTTTTAAAAAAATATGATTAACTTGAACAAAAATTTACCTTAAAAGTATATTTTGGGGACTCAAGAGAAAGTACAGTGGAGAAGGTACTTGTTCTGCATGCATGCAATATAGACTATCTCCGGCACTGCATAGGCTCCCTAGATCCCTGTCAGGAGTGACCCCTGACCACAGAGCCAGGAGTTATCCCTGAGCAGAGTCAGGTGTGGCTAAAATTTAAAAAAAAATTAAAAGATATGTACAGGAGGCTGGAGCGATAGTACAGCGGGTAAGGCACTTGCCTTACAGCCGGCTGACCTGGTTTGATTCCCAGCACCGCCAGGAGTAATTCCTGAGTGCAGAGCCAGGAGTAAACCCTGTGCATCGCCTGGTATGTCCCAAAAAGCCAAAAAAAAAAAAAAAAGATATGTTCAGATCTCTGTAACAGCCACAATTACATAAATAATTATTTCAAATTTTTCAAGACTTCCTTTTAAATATTTCAATTCAAATAACCAGGTGATCCACAGCTTATTGCTCAATTGTTTGGGTAGGATGGCTCAGAGTAGGGCTTGAACATCTAGGCTTAGACTTAGGGTTGAATATAAGGTGTGAAGCAGCCCAGAAGAGAGGCTCCACAGAAGGGAGAACAGGCAAGAAGAGAATGTCAGCACCAGGTGTCTGGCCTTGAGCTTCACTCGACCTCCTGGTCACATGACTCCAAGACACAGAAACCATCATATATGCTTAGTGAATAATACTAACCACAACATCTAGCCTTAATTGGGATTGAACCAGAGAAAAGCAGCGTTGGAAAGGTAATAAGTCAATAATGATAAACTTTATGTGATTGGACCTTGCTGTAAACCGAGACTCTCAATAAAATACGTGTGTATTTGGCAAAAAAGTGAGCAGCCATCACCTGCTCTTGGAGGATTTTTTCTTCATGCACCCATCATCCTTGGCCCCATGTCTGCCTGGAACCTGTGAGCAACGTATCCCAGCACCATTGGACAAAATGGTTCCCAAACAACAAGGCATATACTCTAGTCTGTTGACCTGTTTTTCTGATGTAGGTTTAGAAAGTTCTTAAAAGTAGAATGTAGTGACCAACCTCAATGTGTCCAGTATAGATTATAATTACTAACTGAATCTTGGAAGATGGAACCACTCTCGATTCCTCTTTGAAATGGGGTGTGTATAAGCAGAAACTCTGAGTAAAGTGTACTATTTTATCTCAACTTCACAAGAATTATGAACTTTGTGTCTACATTATAAAGTGACTATTAATAACAACAACCAGTATCGGGACTCAAACCTAGGCTCATACATACAAGACATGGACTTTGTCCCCCAGTTATATCCATGACCCCATAAAATTAACTTTAAAAAAAAATTAGTGAATCACCGTGAGGTACAAGTTACAAACTTATGAACTTTCATGTTTATTTCATTTACATCCCTCCACCAGTGCCCATTCTCCCCCACCAATGTTCCCAGTATCCCTCCCACATCCCCACCCCAACCCCCAACACCCCACCCTGCCTCTGCAGCAGGGCATTCCCTTTTGTTCTCTCCCCTATTGGATGTTGTACTTTTAACATTTAAAATCCAGTTGTATGAAGAAAAGATAGCTAACATAAACCATCTTGTGAAAAGTCTAATCATTCTCTATATGCATTTCACTGCTTATAATATGAACCACTTCAATGTCTGCTATTCCCAGTGATTTAAAATTAACTGCAGTTTATAACCTCAGTATTTTCACAAAGGATTTACAACTATCAAAAAACGGCACAAGAGAAAATCAAACAAAGACCTTTAGCAATAATATTATGTCTTCTTCTTTTACTAGGTTAATTTTTAAATGTTTTTGATATGATGTCAAAGAAAGATGGGAATCAAGCAAGGACTGAGCTGGTCAACATCTACATGGGAAATAACAGCTGGGCATTACTGAAATTATTAAGACTTTTCAAAGGTAAAATGAATGATTTTTATATTTATTAAATGTCATGTGAATTTTTGGGAAAGAAACAATTAACTTATCCTCACCAACAATGATTTATCTTATCACAAGACCAATCGCATATAAATGTCATTTTAAGAATGTATTTTCAGGGCTGGAATGATAGCACAGAGGGTAGGGTGTTTGCCTTGCACGCAGCCAATCTGGGTTCAATTCCTAGGATCTCATATGGTCCCCCAAGCACTATCAGGAGTAATTCCTGAGTGCATGAACCAGGAGTAACCCCTGTGCAATGCCGGGTGTGAACCAAAAAGAAAAAAAGAATGTGTTTTTATCTTAACATAACTCTGAGATTATTAAACAGTAGTGTAATTATTTCAGATCATCCTGTACTCCAACTTAAATATTAACATTTAACTATTCTAGGAGAGTACAGTGTAATTCCATCATGACACCTTATTTACTGTTCTTTTTAATAATGGTAACTGGAAGATCTTTTTAAGATTCCCTAATATAGAGGCTATTATAAAAATGCTTTATTTCATGCTTTCTACCTCTGCTGGCCAATTTAATGTTACACACATCAAATGAATTTGAACTGCTTGATGAGAACTAATCTAGGAAGGCAATCAGCCTAAAATAAAATAAAAGACTAAGTAAATCCAGTATCAAATGCTAAGAGGGACATCAAAGTTGATCCAAAATGATAACCACAGAGGAATCATAGAACAGGTATCCATGATAAATTAGCAAAGACCAGATAAGTATACCACTAAAACATCAACAAAATATTGACACTTACAAAATAACTTCAGTGAACAAATACCTAAAATTTCTATGTGTGTTTTCCATTTTTCTCTGCTTTTAGCTATCTCATCTCTTTCTTTTATAGATATATATATTTTTCATCCTTTTCACTTATTTTTAAATAATCTATAGCAGAGGTGTTGGTAAAAGGTAAAATGACAATATCTTATGTGTCACTGCCTCTCCCAGCCATAAGCTATACAACAATGTTAAGTTGTCTATTAAATTTAATTTTCAATGGAAATCTAAACATATTATGAAGGAAAAGTAATCTAAACAGAAAGCAATGCAATTTCCTTTTATTCAAATGCAAGATGAGTTTCCACAGATCAGTTATAAGAAGTTACTGCAACATTAGATGGGTTTCTATAGTAGTATATGAGCCTTAATACTTTCAAATGTTCATTTATATTAGCGAAATATGCTGTTCAGAGTATGAATCAGGTAAATCTTTATAGTCTTTAATAGAACCCCAAATATCTACAGTCTCTCAAGGACAGAAGCAGAGGGAATACCTTTTAACTCACTATCAGAACATACATACCTCCACCAAAATAATAAGAATTACAAGATTATGCATTATGATTAAGTGATTAAGGAGAACTATATTACAAAAATACAATGTTGGCTCAAATTTAAAAATAAGTTAATAGATCATATATTAACAAGCTAGAAATATCACTTGGTTAAATAATATATTTTGAAAAAGTATTTGTTAAAACTCAATATCCATTTTTGAAAAGCATTCCCAGCAAACCTAGAATAAAAGGAACTTCAATTCAGCATAGTATATCTATGAACCATCTTCAACTAATATCAATCTTGATGAATATTATACTTACTACACAATTCAATAATTATAAACCTTATAATTTACCTAAAGTAACTGCTAATATTCAATTAAAAAATTGGAAATTGTTGGGGCTGGAGCAATAGCACAGCGGGTAGGGCGTTTGCCTTGCACGTGGCCAACCCGGGTTCGATCCCCAGCATCCCATATGGTCCCCTGAGCACCGCCAGGAGTAACTCCTGAGTGCAAAGCCAGGAGTAACCCCTGTGTATCACCGGGTGAGACCCAAAAAGCCAAAAAAAAATTGGAAATTGATGTTTATAGAATATTATGTTTATAATTGCCAATTCTTGGGAGAAGCAGGTGTTTTTCAATTAATTATTATTTATATAAACAGTGGACTATTCAGCATTAGGAATGGTATTTACATATAATGAAAACACATGGGTAAATTTAATTGTATATTACTAAACTGAACAAACCCAATCTGGAATGGCTACATTCTATATTATTCCAATTATAAATATTTATAGAAAAAGCAAAACTAAAAAGATGACTATAAAATAATTGACAAGAACCTATAATATAGAACTAGTGGATACCAAACCTGCAAAATGTACAACACCTAGAATGAATCATAATGTATGGAATTCTGGTGGTCATGATGTATCAGTGTTGATATAATCACTAATAAATATACTATGCTAGGGGGTATGTCAATAGTGGTGAAAACTATGAATAGATATAGTTAAAAATAAAGTATAGTTAAATATATTTTATCAATTTAAAATAGTGTTAAAATATATAAATATATGATTCTATATAGTTTATGTATTAATATCTAAACTATTAATATACTACATTAATATATAAACTACATATTAATATATGTATTATATAAAATCATGTGTTTTATACTATTAAAGATTAATAGACTTTTGTTCAGGTGTAAATATAAATCATTACTAAGACATTAGTAAATGCTATATTAGAGAATATGTAAATCATTAGTAAATCCCATCATATTAATATGTAAGCTGCTAGTAAATTTATTAGTAAATTTTATCACTTAAGTATGTAAATTTATAAGCAAACCCCATGATATTGAACAATATGTAAATTAGTACTATAGTTTTATCATTACTCAACTGCAAGCAAGTTGTGTGTACATTAAAGAAAAATGATATAGGGTATGAAGAGAGAGCTCAAGTGGTAGGTATATGAATTTGATTCTTGGCACTAGATATTCTCTCCAGCAATACTGGGTGTAGCTTTGGCAAATTCTGAGCACTTCCTGCCTGAGCAGCACTACATCACCAGATCTGAGCATGAAACTGTCAGAGCTGCACACGTGGGCTGAGAATCATAGACAGAGAGACTCCACCGGTATTGCTGAAGGTCTCCCCTATAGAGGAAAATATCTCTTTAATATAGCTACATCAACAAGAACAAAATCAGTGGAATTCAATAAAATAATGATAACTCCTGTCCCCCCCAATGATAAAAAGAATGCAATTTATAGGAGTCACATAGTCAATATTTGATAAATGAAAGTATGAATATTAAAGTGATTGTAATACTGATAAAACAGAAAATTAGACTTAAAAACCTGTATGTATATAGCATTGTGAATAGTACTTTATAAATAGTATTTTCTATTTATAGACCTTGACTTCTCTCGCATAGCTGCAATTTTTTCAATTGCATTACTCAATCTGGAAGATGATGCAGGCTTACAAGAGAAATGATTCTTCTAGGAGCTTAAAAGTTTCTGGGCTGCAAAGCAAACTCACTGCACAACAACATCCAACTGGGCCCCAATTATCTCTCTGGGACTTGACAGCTTTGCTGATGTTCTTAAGTAATATGACCCACTTGTCTTTGTCCTTGGATTTTCCTGTCATCTAGCATTACAAAGTTATAATAAGCAGATTAGCTAATAAGAAGGAGGATTAGATCAGATACTGATTGAGACCACTGAATTTTTCATAAGTAGTAATGCCAAATAGTACCAAACTGAAGTCAAGAATGAGTCCTAATGTTTTGCCTCAGGCTTTTTCGGTCATACCCAGCCATGCTCAGGTGTTACTCCTGGACCTGAACTCAGTGGCAGTGTTTTGCAGACCGAACCTGGGTCGGCTGCATGCAAGAAAATGCCCTACTCAATTGCTACTATTGCTCTGGTCTCTGTATCAGATTATTTAAAAGCCTGTCTGTAGGAAGCAATCTTTTTGTTCCAATCTTTTACCAAAACCTCATTTTATAGGATTTAAGGATGAATTTTGTTTGACTACCCTCAGTCTCTTAAGAACTGAAAAGAGAAGTGCTATTTACTCTAGTTTATAATTATTATTATTACTTCTACTACTATTTGGGGGCCACACTGATAAGTGCATCAGGGCTTACTCCTAGATCTACACTCAGGGTTCACTTCCTGCAGGGAGTGGTTCTGGGGATGAAGCCCAGGCTGGCCATTTGCAAAGCAAGAGCAAAATCCTTCTACCCATATTGTAAAACAAGCATAGGTAGATTGGAAATGCAACATTTTAAACTACCTATACTGAGAGTGAAGGATAAACTCTGGCACTTTCTGAATGGTTCAAAGTAGACAGTGTATAAATTATGAACACTGCTTATAGCTGGCTCTCTATATATAATGGTCCACAGAGAAAGTGAGGATATAGTTTCTATTTCATATATTTTGCTTCAGAAAATAAGATTGCCAAAGGGAAAAATGATCATCATTATCATTATTGTTCTTTAGAGGTAAGCTAGACAATCCAGGGAGTTTATAAGAGAAATTGAGTCATTGTAACTAGAGCTGCCTGGGTGTCAGGGGGAGGGGGTGCTGAGATGATTATTTGAGATTGGTTTCTTGAATGTGCAAAAGGAAAATACTGGAAAACAGCATAAGAGGAGACATGTAGGTGAAAATATCTTTGCTACATATCAGATAATGAAGAACACAGGAAAAATTACCATGTAAGATTCTATGATAGCATGGGACAACATGTCACTGAGTAGAAAAAGATGATAGTGAAAAAAAAAAGGCTTAATGTAGCCCAGACATGAGACTGTAAATTTGATATCAGGTTCAGTAGAAATAATAAAACTTTTGAATTAACAGAGCAGAAATGAATCTAGTGTCATAGTGTATATGAATGAACTCAGAAAACCAGAACTAGCTATACCCTATCCCCCCTTACTCCTCCTTCTATACTTTTTTTTATTTTACTTTTGTAAGAACATATCAAAAAAACAAATTATCAATATA